>NC_135563.1:8638654-8693974 GCF_964340395.1 Glandiceps talaboti | reverse complement strand
AAAGTTTCACCGATTTAGGAATGTATATATTGGGAACTATGAGTAAAAAAACATATAACATTATTTTTAGCGGAAAAGCACACTAACGATAAGAGTGAAAATTAATGCCAAGTGAAACCTCAGAAATTATATTCCACTGAAAGACGTGTTAAAGTTTTAACCGTGTCATATCTTTGAAACTGTTACTGGACAAAACATCTGAATTAGTCTCCAAATGCCACCACGGAAATAATTATTACCTCGCCAACTGTAGAAATAAAACCTCCGTAAGGAATAGTTTAGTCTGACTATCTTGTTACGCAATGTATACGTGTACATATCGACCTTGACAATATCAGTAATATAATTTATCAGTCGCCTGATGATCGCTAAGGAAGCGTGAGACCCCAAGTAACGACTTATAACATCGATCCTTATTCTTTGGATTGAGTATATATATATATATATATATATATATATATATATATATATATATATATATATATATATATATATATATATATATATATATATATATATATATATATATATATATATATATATATATATATATATATTAGTTAAACTTCTAATATAATTGCACATCCTGAAATATACTGAGTAATAAGTCGTAAGCTTTCTCTATATCTTCGAAAACTGCTACAATTTCAAACTGTAGAAAAGCACATTTGGTAGCCTGACCCCATGAATAGGTTGGTACTTTGCAAACAATCGTCCCATCGTAGTCTATTGCGACATTAACAATCGCCTCACATATTGATTATACATAAACGACACACAACTGACAGCTCAGACGAGTGAAAACATGTATGTTCGTGATTGTGATGACTTTCGGGTCGTAAAAGGCTTGAACGCATAAAGCATTCAGTCAGACAACCTGGAGTTATTCATGGCGGCATATTGTGCAGCTATAAAAAAGGTAAAAGGCTACAAGTTTCGCAATTCATTTATGTCACAGCAGAACAATAGGTCATTATACCGTACATGTGTTTACTTCTGACTGTATATATCTTTATGTTCCGCCATGCACACAAGATCGGATTCCTACAGTCCGTTTAATTTGAAGTTACCATTCACCAGCCTTGTTTTATACAACCACACAGACACGTACCAATAACAAAACTGCAAACGTTACACTTTAAGATAACAAGATTGAATGAATACAATTTCTAGCGACATTTTGTCTTATTTGAACGTGTCACTATGGTCATGCAGCGAATCTGCAGACATCAAAAAATGCAGACGTCAAAACATTGGCGCTCTCGTGTCTGCGGCTAGTTGCAGAATCGAATGTTTAAATGGTGTAGTTCATAATAGACAAAATGTAGCAAGACATTATGATCGTCCTATCTTAGTGTATGTGATATGCAGGTTCTCATCGGTTTCTACGTGTTTGTATCAAATAGTGTAGGTGATGAACGGTAACTTGAAACAGACTGTAATTTGCTCAAAAAAGGCAAATGTAACCTATTGCATTGAGTCAAATATTACTATGTGTATGATTGCTTATAATAACGGTGAACTTGACACGACATCCATAATTAGCCTGTTTGGTAAAACACCTACGTCACAGTTCATGCACTAAATAAATCAACAGTAAACGCAATTAAGTCCCCGAGAACGACAGAAACGCAGTGATTTTTAGGAGGGCGCTGTCTTGAAATATATCCAAACGTTCGCCATAATGTTCCAAAACTGGACATCAACCAATTTCATGTTTGCTCAAAGTGACTACGTACAAGTCATAAACTTATAATTGAAAGCATAAAAAACACCCTTGTTTCTTCGATAATTTAAAAGAAACCTAAAAAAATCGTTGTAATCGTGAAAGGAAATAAATGTTTGGGGCAGATGTTTTTGGTTTACAAACCGGAGGTTTTGAAACTGGTAGACTTGAAAGTATTTAATCATTGTCTTGACTGAAAAAAAATAGGACAGCATTCAAACTTTTAGGATTCTGCCATGTTTAGTAGTGGTCAAAGCATTTCAATACCCGGATGTAAATATCCTTCTTCATCGAGTGGTCATTCTCAAAGTTATCAATGTTACATTACGGCGTGAATAGCAATGCAATGATTGACTCCAGATGTGTGCAAAATTAATGTGTAGCATTGGTGACATTGAAGGTGGACAATTATAAACGTATTTTTTAGGGGGCCCATCAACAACGATTTGGGAGTACGTGGTGCGATTGATCACAGAATCAAAATGTCAGATGTTAACTAAATGTCTCCTGCAAGGGCAACAACAAACGCAAATTGGTTCCCGGTCCTACCGTACCGAGCGCACGTTCACTGCAATACATTGCATTTATACAACGCCCTCTTTGACAACACCTGGAACTATGTTAATGTTTAGTGATATTTAATTATTGATATTTTCAACACTTTTTACTGCTGTTGTATTAATAGCTCTGTTAAAGGGTTAATTTTCAATCCCGGGGAGGGGGGGGGGGGGTTCAGTGTCTCGACACTTTCGAAGTGTAACGAGTCAAAATTTTCTCGAATACCGAGTCGTCAAAACGCAACAATATATTTTCAAAAATAGAGTGACATCCTGTATGTTTATAATACCGTAGTCCAACATTAGAAGATAAAAAACTGTAATACTCTCTAAAATTGCAGTTTAGTAGGCGCTCTATGAGCTATTTGAGTGTGTTACGTGGTCAAAGTCATCTATCATAATAAACGTCATTTTAATCCGACCCCTATTTATATGCAGGTGAAGCCTAGAAAGGTAAATACAGAATAAATGTTTATTTTATGATTCTAAATGTACATAAGTACGTTATTACCGTTGCTATAATAATATCTCCAGAGGCGGGGTGTGTTGATTTAAGGAGTTACAATACATGTATCATAAAAAATTACAGACATGTCTCAATGAAAATAGTGACGTCAGTATTAGACTGCAAGATACGTCGTGACGTTCCGCCCTCAATGGAAGGGGTTGGCCAATGTGTGAGGGCGCCCCGTCACGGCGTACCTTACAGACTACGTCAGTATAGGAAAGAAACGAAAGCGCAGTGAGATTATTTGTGTTACCATAGTTACTAGTAAGCATTATCCTTGAAATGCTAATATCACGAGTGCGCCAACACTACGTATAATAACAGTTCTGTTCGTTTATTTCAAGTGTTAAGGCCTCACCCCATGACACACAAAAAAAAGAAGTACAATTTACATAATAAAGTATTTACAAGACACAAGAAAAGAAATCATGTTTCAATAGTTGACATTTTCCGTGACAAAATTATCACCACGTTTAAGCGATTTAAATACAAACACTGAAACCTTATAAATAATATTTAGGTTGTTTAGTGCAAATAATAATGCAAAACATTTTTCATCTGTAGCATGAAAACGGAATTTTTGAGGAATTAATTCTGTTCTGTATTGCTCGTAAAGTGGACAAAATAATATAAAATGATACTCGTCCTCTACTACAGTTACACCTTGGTTTTTTTTTTACAATACTGACACACTCTAAAATCAACTGGTATTGGTGGGTTACTATGACGACCTTTTTCAATGGCTAGTTTGTGACTTGAACAGCGGAGTTTGGCTAAGTCAAATTTAAATATTTTGGTATATCTATACATGAAAGGTATAGTTCTGGGTCCAACATTGACTTAAATTTAGAATAGCTACGTAATCTACTTCATTGGTCCAGTGAAGCTGACCATTCTTGCCTGTAACAGCCTTATAGCCTTTCAAGAAACAAATTCCCAAAAAAACTAAATCGGTATTACCAACTAGTTGTTCTATCCAAACTATAACAAAGCCATATCTAAATAACAATTCACTTATTTTCGTTGCCCCCGTAATCCTCCTAGCTGAGTCTAAAACTCTAAGCATCTCATAGCAAGCCCTTGAATAACGAGTGGGCCAACACTACGCATGGTTCCTTGCATGGCATCTATCACATTAAACAGGTGTACTCCCCCACAAGCACCCTACTAGTGTGTCACCTTTATGACATTAATATTACAATATGGCGTCATTACAAGTAAATTAGTCATTAAAACTGTTCAAATTCATATCAATGTACCTATCAATCATTTGTAAAATATGATTGTAAACTTTAGCTAAATAAACCAAAAACTGGCCTTCTAATCTATGGGTGACTGGGTAGCTAAAGCGCCGAGTAAACGAAAACTCGACTACGACTTTAAATTACGTACTGTGTATCCGTGGGTGGATGTTCTTTGCGCCAATGCAAAACACATGGCTGCACTTGGTAACTTGAGTGTTTATTGAAATGATGAAGGATGTCTGCTTATTTATTTATTCATTTATTATAGTATAGCTGTGTGTGCAAATGTATATGTCTGTCTGTCTGTCTGTCTGTCTGTCTGTCTGTCTGTCTGTCTGTCTGTCTGTCTGTCTGTCTGTCTGTCTGTCTGTCTGCCTGCCTACCTGTCTGTCTGTATCTATCTATCTATCTATCTATCTATCTATCTATCTATCTATCTATCTATCTATCTATCTATCTATCTATCTATCTATCTATCTATCTATCTATCTATCTATCTATCTATTTATCTATCTCTATCTCCGTCCGTCCTGCTAACCGTCCGCCCATCGTATCCGTCATGGCCCGTCTATCCATCTGTCCATCCATCCATCCATCCATCCATCCATTCATCCATCCATCCATCCATTCATCCATACATTCATCCATCCATCCATCAATCCATACATCCATCAATACATCCATCCATCCATCCATCAATCCATACATCCATCAATACATCCATCCATCCATCAATCAATCCATACATTCATCCATCAATCCATACATCCATCCATCCATCCATCCATTCATCCACCCACCCCCCCCCCCCACCCCCTACATCCTGTCTCTCGTTTGGGGCACTTATAATTATGCAATAGGTAAACACCGAATAGTCATGACTGATATTATTTTGAAAAAGTGATGAATCATTTTGTCCACCGACTGCTACATAAACATTTCTACTTACGCCATGAGGCCATGTGGCCCACGGCAAAGATCCCTTAATGAGAGACAACTTTAACTTAAACTCTAAAATCATGTGTAATGAAGGTGATGTAAAAATCATGAAATGAATCTCCAGAACCCAAAAGTTCACGAATCACCTTTATTTACCGGAGTGGCGTTTCCTATATATTCATATAGCCTTCCATCGTATCTCTCGTATTAAAACGAAGGGGTATCACATTTCATAGATAACATCCGATATTTAAAAAAAATTACATTTTATAGTTATTTAGCCCATCAATCATACTATATCACTATTAGTACACATATCACATCTACTTGAATGTAAATAAAGAGGGAAACTCATCTTTCTGGATAAAAGGAATCATTCAAATACGGAGGAGTAAAATCGAATTGTACACAGAGTAATTACTTTGAGTGGTTGCTAGGACGTCCGGGACATACACGATATGTTGAAAATCCGTTGTATATACTATGTCCGGCATGCTTATAGATAGAACTATTGTTTAGGTTTTTTTTCCAGCATTGCAAATGTTTTTATTGGGAGAAAGTATAACATTTTGGCAACAAGAGTGATTACGGGTCAAAGGTTTAATCTGGGGAACCACTGGGATGATAAGTTTGAGTATTTTGTTAGGACAATCCTAGGAAGCATACATAAATAAATATCTAAAGCAAGATGATCAAATCGAAGATATGCAAAATAGATCCAAATTAAATTTGATTAAGTAATTAATTAAATTTAATATATTGTTATTAGTAAATTATTAGTTTCAAGTTGTGATGATTTTTGGTCAATACACTTTAATCCACGTCAGTAAAGAGTTTTGTAATATTCCATCACCTTTGGGGGGGGGGGGGTGGTGTTCCAAGGGATGTCTAAATGTATGTGTATATAATGAGGAAAGATCTCACGAGAAACTGCACACACAACCTTGACCACGCCCATGTTAACAGCTTGAAACCGCTCTTGGCTCAAGAATTTTGGTAAAGCCAACCATTGTCAGTCAGACCAATAAGAAACTGAACTTTCCCTGGAAGATGTTTTTAGTCACTCTAGAAATTTGATAGATGAAGTTGAAGTGGAAATTTAACAATGAACTTAGCAACTGTAATATAGTGAGTAAACATATATGGATTTTGATGGTATACTCTACCTAGGCAATAATGCTCCAAGATTGACTCTGGGGTGGAGACGAATGCAATATACATTTGTAAAAAAAAGTGTTTTCTATTTTGAAATTCATCTTAGTTTGCTGTTCCCTCACTGAGATTAATTTCATCAAGAAATGTTCTTCTTTATTCTAATATCAGCAGCCATCTACTTGGTTTTCACGTCTGACAATGATCGCAGTTTGCACACAAGACCAGTCACAAAGTTCTGAATAAATAAATAAGAAATAAATAATTGATTGATGTGATGAAGGGGTAGACAAACTGAACTACAGGCGTCCCATTGTATTCTTGAATCAAATTATGAAGTGTGTATATACCATAAAAACTTAGTTCATAAAAAAGCAATATTGAGGCAGAACTGAACGCTGTGTTCACCTCGAATGGCTCCAATATTGAGAATACGACAATGACATCACGCATAACTTAATTCGTTCACCGATCGATCAATAATTCGGGTATATTCTGAGACTCTCCGGCTATGATCTGGCTCCAAAAAAATATTCACGTGCGTTTAAATAGGCCCGTCAGTTTGTTCGTGCGTATATCATGGCGCCACTTTTACATTTCTGTCTTGTCACGCACGCAAGATAACTGATGAGAAAATATTATATTGATGGCGTGCTGGTTGGGTGCCAAAAGGGGATCTATCAATAACACGATTCATAGCATGATATTGAGGAAATCGCTCAATTCATAAGACCAGTAGCATTCATAAATGCCAACGGACATGCGCACTAAGTGGTTAATGGTTTTTTTTGTAAGGTCAAACGAAAATGTGTCACATTGTTTCGTGAATAGCGTATTCGATACTTTGCTTACGAAGTTGAGTTAGAATTTATTATTGAGATGCTAACCACCATTGATCAAACGGAACGAATGACGCAAATGCTTCAGAGATTTGGTGAAACTTACGCTCATTCCCGCCAAAAATCAATTCATACATTAGAACTTTTTAACGTACACATTTTTTAACAACCAAAGCCACTCGCTCCAGAGAGAACCCTTCTGAATCAAGAATTTAAAAATAAAAAAGGTTATATAGATTATCACAATTTTATATATTTTAGAAAGTAATTTATTGGCTTTTTTTTCAAAACAAACTACAAGTTTAGATATGATACTATCGCCATAGTATTGGGTATCCCAAGACCATTGAACAAAAGTTAGACTTGTCTGAGTGATATGAGAATAGCATCCTCCTCACGAAGACGTATACCAAAGGACGGGGGGGGGGGGACTCCAATAGAAAGGCACACAGGAATGTGGGTCATTTTTCATGGAATAAATTCCCTAAACATGGGTCAACTTTTCATCTGAAAAATCTCTAAACACGGAGTCAATAACATGAAAAATGTCTCCATGCCTAAGAAATGTCTACATACACAACATCAGAATAAAGTTAATTGACTGAACGATTGTGACTGGAAATCCTGGTCTGTTTTGTACATGGTTAAATTTTGAACTTGGGCCACACACTCAATCCGTCTGAAAATCAGAGGATTACTCTCCCCCCCCCCCCCCCGGCAGAGACGAGCATCGAAAAGTATAATGAAAAGGAACGTCCGGTCAAAGATCGGAACGGGTGTAACGCGTGTCCAGGGGAAAGGTTCGAATACTTTGTATTGCAAAGATTCGGTACCCTTCATTTGTCTATCTAAATTCTTCGGCCACCGGGAGTTTGCCTGATTGATCTTAAATCATCTTTGGAATATACATTGAGGAAAACATTAGAAGAATCATACAACGCTACTGTTATCGCTTGCAAATATATAACGACTTTAGCAAAATCTGTGAGATGACTGTCAGATTTGTTATCAGACCGACATGGCTTATTATCATAGGATATCAATGAAGTGTTTGTTTGTATGTCCATTATCATGTGAACGACTGGTGTTTTCTTTAATTAAATAGATATGAAGTAAATCCACGTTTGACATAGTAAAGTAAGTTCGTATCGTGCTATAATAAATTTTGCACTTGTCCTGGCTCACATTTACTGTAATAGTCACTCGACTTTGTAGATACATTCAAACAGGCATAGTTTGCGGTGTTCAAAAAAACCCAGGTTGAGCCACGTCGCTGTGCTATGACCAACAAATCCGATAGAGTTACACGTGTTGTGTCAACAAAGAGCTAATAATGCTATGTTACTGATAATCGTATTAAATGCTATGGACCTTGACGAGACATCATATGGTCCGAAGTTGTGTTTTAAATAAATAAAATAGGTGTTAAAATCATAATTCTCGGAATTCACTGAAAAACGTAATTCATATTTACACAGGTGACTCTGGCAAATTATGGTTCCATATAATTATGGTAAATCTGGTACGGTTTTGATACTTGTATGTATGTGACCGTCGGTGTAAATAATTATAACCGTTGGAATCACGACTGTATACAACTTTGGGAGCGATTTAATTTGCAAATTCAGTGTCAAAACACAATATATTTCGTGAACCATTTCATAGATTAGATAGGAAGAGATCTGGGACAGCGAAGATGACGCAGGTGCAACCGACCCGTAATTATCTAAGCTTGTTATTGTCTTGTCTACGGTTTGGTGTCTTCATGGGAAAGCCCATCATTAGCAACAATCTCTGTGCTGTGTCAAACAGACACCCACTCACAAACAGCCACCCAGACACAGGAATGTGTTCAATCATAAAAAGACCAGGGATACACTTCATGATCATATTGAACATAAAATCGAGGCTCACACATACACGCATTTGCTCACTGCACACACGTTTTCGTCAAACGACTGTAGTTTGGCGTTAAGCGCCAAGGAGTCATTCGATTACTATATAGTACGTGTTCATGAGATTGTCGATTTTTGAGGTATGGTCGAGTCAGGTAACGTCATCTGATTGAACATAAAATCAAGGCTCGCACATACACGCATTTGCTCACTGCACACAAGTTTTCGTCAAACGACTGCAGTTTGGCGTTAAGCGCCAAGGAGTCATTCGATTACTATGTAGTACGTGTTCATGAGATTGTCGATTTTTTGAGATATGGTCGAGTCAGGTAACGTTTTGTTTCAGGGTTTATGAGTTTGGTTGTATACTCATAGTTTTGGAACGGAGTGAATTTTGCTGAAGATTGTAGGTATTTCAAAACAAGAACAAAGACACATGACAACCAAGACAACGTCCATAGCAACTTGTGAGACAAAAGGTTTGGGTCAAAGCAAGCATAGTTATGGGTAGTCCAAGTAACAGATGAGCTAGTAACAAAATCCGCATCAGCCATGATAGGGAGGCCCACACACGATAAATGTACATGTACTGCGTGCTCATCTATTTTTGAGTGAGGTTTACAGCAAGAAATAATTCATAAATTGGCGTTTTTCTTGCATTTTCAGAATCTACACAATTTTTTCTATTTGGGCATTAAGATAATTTTACATTGACATCTGAAATTATTAAATTACAGCTACTTTGAAAGTACAATTTCGTCCGTTTTCAGTAGCGCGCGTACACTGTATTACGTGACGGTCACATTATTTTCTAAAAAACGTTCTGAAGGGGTGCCAAAGGTCATAACAGTAAATATAGTATGCTTGTTTTGATTTGTTCTCGCAACGTCAGTTTTCAGTCTACAGCCAATCATATTAGTTCTTTTAAAAGTACTTGGCGTGAATAAGACGATACAACAGGGTGCGGCCATTATCTTTAACGCTGTAGACCGTCTGTACGCGCCGTAAAAACTATGAAATTTCAGGTGATTATGTTTTCCAGGGGTTTCTCTATTTCAATATGCACCCCCTACAGTTTGAAAATTTATGATTAGTATTACATTTGTGTGAAATTTCAATGGTATTCGACGGAAAATGTACGCGCGATTACAATTTGAACTTGGGGATCACCGTCGAGGCCAGCGCCTCCAGCAGTACTGTACACACTAGATGTTGACCCAGGCGTGGTGTTAGTGAACCGAGGGTCCAACGATGAACTATGTCGGTAAGTTTTGTTCCGTTTACAGTAGTTTACGTGACAAGTATGATATTTTTTACTGTTTTCTTAAATTGGTCACTATTTCCGTATAGGAATTAATCACTGTGTGTGGTATTTATATTGTGACTGTCAATTCTAATGCCGTCAGATCTGAAAGGATCGCGTAGTGTTGTTGTAACCGGAAGTAACAATAATTCGTTCGAACTAAAATGTCATCTATACAAAATCCCGTTCAAGGCGAATATTGTAACCAAACAATGTTGATGTCATTTTAAAACTTTGTTGTATTTAAAGCAACTAATAGTTATTGATTTGCCTTTTGACGCTTCCTTGGGTCGAGTCAATAACGTAAACAGATTGACGTGACATTTGATGTTGGTGGCGATTTTGCTAAGTTCTTGTACTTAGCAATAAGTGGCACATGCTAATTTTTATAATGATTGTTTATAATATATTTATGTGTTCTTGTTAGCGTTATAGTTGAATGTTTTCATCTTACTATACCCATTATGTAATAAAAGTAAATTAATATCTCAACAGACATTTATGATTACTGATTTCCACACATACAAATTTCAATGCGCTATCTTTACATAAAATTATTGATGTGCAATTTATCACCATCTCAGTATCACAATTTTACTTAAATTTGTCTCTAAAATTTAAATCAATTTTATCAGTATATTAAACGTTTATGAATTTGGCTGCTAAGATCTAAAGATAACTACTGAATTGTAAATTTAGATAAATTTATTTCATTTTATTATACAGTTAAAAGGCTAAAGTCTGTTGTATGTAGTATGTGTAAATTGTCGACATTAATAATTCTTTTGTTAACTAACCTGTATCACTGCAATATATGTATATGTATAAATAATTTCATAATTTATATTTTATTTTATAGATCAGTAATTTCATCGTCTTCTGAAACAGCTCTGCAGCAACCCCTAACAAATTATGAATTCCTTGAAATACATTACACAAGCCAGAATTTTGAAGAAACTTATAACCAGATCGAATTGGTACCACAATTTATCAACTCTGATCATTTGCATAATGTGACTTTATCAGTTTTATTGTATTGGATAACTATAGCCATACATCAATAGCTTTCCTGTAAATTAATTACTATACCTGATTTGGTACCACAATTTATGTAACAATATCTACAAATAGAAACATGCAGTCTAAGTGCTTTGATGTTTGTATATATATTTTTATACTGCTAATTATTATGGTTTTGACAATAGGTAGCTTCCAAGCGCAACTGAACGTGCTATGCAAAGGACAGTGGGATTGTTTGTATTTACTGTAATACCTAATCTTGATAGAATAATCAACTCTAAAGGAACTTGGTAACTAAATGTGTTATTTGTGGTTACAATCAATGCGAGATTGTTTACAATTTAGTGATGGGTTCATATTTATTGCTGTATTTCCCATGATGCACCATTCACAACATTCAACATGACATATTTGCAGGTGCTTTATTTCTTATTAAAAAATGACAATTTGATTATTGACCCCCATAGCAACTTTGTGAAATGTTTCACCATGTCAAAATCATAACAACAAATGTGATGAAGCAGTACAGATTGGAAATTTGACTTTTTATTGCAGATATCGCGAAATTGTGACAAAATTGATTTTTAGCATTTTTTAAATTGAATTTAACACACTAACTCTATTTCTGGTTGTGTGAGCTTTAATTATTTGTGATATCAATAACTTTGTAAACAGCTATGTGCAAATAAAACTGAGTTCACTTGTTCAGGTTGGAGTCAATGTATGTCTTAAATTGTCATGTTTTTATTTGCTACCCTGAAAAGTTGCCAAAAACTAAGTTTTTGTCAAATTTCAACTCAATTTATTCCATAAAGTTAATTTCAAGTATTTATAAACTTTACTTATTCTTAGTAAGGTTTACATTCTAAATGGATGTGATCAAAAAGAATAGACATTACACTTCCAGATTTTACTCCAGCAGTGGCTAAAATTGGCTATATTTACTGTGTAAAAGTTATTTTTATATCAAAATAATTTGCATAAATTTGCATATTTATATTCTAGCCACGAAATATAGATTGGAGTGATGTATTCATGCCAAGATACACTCATTTTGAAAGTTTCAGCGTTGAAATGATGAAAATGAAAAGAAATGTGTATTTACCCAAAAATTTCCTTTATACCTGTGTATAAATGATAGATTTTGCGATGTTTGCCCCAAAATAACTTTTTTTCCAAGTTGTTCAAACAAAACGTTAGAACACATATAGACTAACATATAACAGTATTTTCATTATGAGGAATATTAACCTTGTGATCCCAGTAATTCAGATTTTATTAACTGTTAAAAAGTGAAGAAACCCCAAAATTACCCTTTTTTCCACTATGGGCCTCCCTAGCCATGACCAACAGCAATGGATTTTAGGGTCAAACAATTGGGTATAGTACATTGTAGGCGGACTAACTGCTACTCCAAATTTGAACTCTGCAAAATCATATCTGTCAACCACGACCACACATTACACTCATAGCAGCTGCTTTACCATGAATTTTAGCGCCAAAACAGCTAATTTGGCCTAGAGCATCACGAATCTACCATCCTAAACAACCACAGCAACCATGGCCATGGCAGATTTTCATCTGTAATAATAACATCAAAAATAGTCAATGCTGTGGACCATTTCACATTACTTGTACATGCAAGGATTATTTGATGACCTTGTTCCCAATTTATTTCATTTATCTTGCCATTGAAAGGGAAACAAATGTAACTGTTTCTTATTCGGCTGCCATTTTCTGCAACTTAATCCAACTCAACTATTCAGTGTAATTGTTAAAGTCTACATTTTTGCCAAATCTGGTTCTTTCGTTACAAAATCTTCAATCAATGCATTTCGCCGAAGTACCAAATACAGATGTCGGCCATTTTGAATTGATCCATCGAACTGCCGCACTAGCTTAATATGGTCCAGAAAGTCAACGCTCTAGTCAAGCATTAAGTTGGTGCTCTCATCACAAATCGTACATTTTATTACCAATCCGGGTTAAGTGGCTTAGGCTGTGCAAACGAATTGAGTAGAGAAAATCAATTTTGATGGAATAGTTTCACGTTATGTTTTTAATTTCAGTAATCCTTTCCTACAAATTCTTCTTACAAAGAGATTGCACATAACATAAATCATTCTGAAGTGAAAACATAATTATGATGAGCTACTCACTGCCCCAGCTTGTAACGTTGCATACACAAATACTTACGTTCGATGACTTCAATAGTCTGCTGATTGAATATGATGTAAACTGAACAACTGTGTTGTTGGATATGAAGTATACATTTTATTGAGACATGCCAGTTCAAAACGGGTTTATGGGGAAACTCGTTACTAAACATTCCATATGGCACACGTACAAATAATCTCATAATATAAGACAGTCCTATCTACGTACGATAAAATCCCAGTGCAATCTTTCATCCGTCCTCCCTGCGATTGTATAGTAATTGAACAACTTCTGACATATCATTTGTTGTTCACTAAATGATTGTACAACCATAGAAAACATCCTTCTTTTCAGGTTTACGATCCAAAAAAACAGGAACCGTAAAACTTAGGCGATGAAAGAAAAGGATGCCTCAATAAATATTTACAACCTTGATCGACGATATATGATAGCTTTGTACGTAAAATACAGTTTCAGTGTATTGTCTATCAGTGTTCTCGTTTGACGAGCTTGTCGAATATCCCTCTTTTACCATACCCTGGTTTGGAAGATATGTAGTCGTATTAATTCTCAACTTAAAAATAGAGTATTTTCAGTGGGCAATATTATGCCAATAAATGTTGCCTGGAATGACCATAAAGATTGTAAACCCCTCAAATAGTAGGGTTAATCATTGTTAACTGACTTGAATTGTGTGTGTGTTGGCAGGAAATCGCTCTTCCTTTCCTTTCACTTATAGCCACTACATTGTTGCTCACAGTACAATTGTGTTTCTAACGGGAATTTTGATTCGTTACAGCTACAAATTACATCATCTGATTCTGCTTTATGCCCCCCCCCACACACACAAACTTCCACATACATACATACATACATACATACATACATACATACATACATACATACATACATACAGATAGACAGTGTCATGCATACCTGTATATATATATATATATATATATATATATATATATATATATATATATATATATATATATATACAGGTTATGAAAATTTGAACCAAATTATATGCTATAGACCCTACAGAACTGTTTCGTGAGGTGCGTATTCCTTACTCATCTACCCCTGATGAGTGAGGAATACGCACCTCACGAAACAGTTCTGTAGGGTCTATAGCATATAATTTGGTTCAAATTTTCATAACCTGTATATAATTCGCTCTACTACCCGTATTGAGCACTTTTATGTGGTTTTATCTACATCCAGTCAATTATATATATATATATATATATATATATATATATATATATATATATATATATATATACATACATACATACATACATACATACATACATACATACATACATACATACATACATACATACATACATACATACATACATACATACATACATACATACATACATACATATATATATATATATATATATATATATATATATATATATATATATATATATATATATATATAACGAAATTAAATGCAACGGGGGGAAAGAGGTACACATCAGGAAAAGTTAGTGCACGGGATCTACCGGTTAACACGTTAGCGAAGGTTTTCAAAGCATACTGACTAGAATTCAGGAGATGTGGGTTGGAGTCCAAGTCCTACATGTGTAGTGTCACTTGTCTTTCGTCCTAAAGATATACGCACAAAACCATTACATGACACGCAAACACACAAGTGGAAACCGGTTGAATGTAGCAGGCTGTGCTAAATCATGGCAAGTCGAGGACTCCGAAGAAGCCAAAAATGTAGCCTACGGTTATTTTGCTTGCGATTTGTGTAGAAACCCGTTTAACTGAATAAGAACGCTTTCTGGAGACAGTCAACTTTCTTTTTCGGGTTAACTTCCCTTTTTTGTATTTAACGTTGTTAAAACTAATATTGCAGAAGTCGCAGCACGTAAAGTCAGGTATGCACTCGTTCTTTTTTGAGTGGGTGTTGATAGTCGTGGATATTACAGCTTCAAGTTCGTTAGACTTGCTACAAAGCACGGGCGACGATGGGTTTGCCAACACAGAGTATTTGTATTGAGCTATGACGTCTAAAAATAGACTCTAATCAAATCTTTGAAAATGAAAGTGACATTTTGTGACTTTAGTCAAAATTTCGCAATAATTTGAAATGTACCCCCTCTATCTGTGGACCATGTTTCCGCAAAGCATTAATACAGTCCGTTTGATGTTAGTGTGCACTGGGACTGTGTTTGATACAACCATGCAGAAATCAATAAGAAACTGGTCATTCTACACTTCAAGATAGCAAGAATTTCTTGCTACATTTTGTCTAAATGAAATAAAGTGTAACTAGATTCAGACATGTGGGTGCCAATATTCTGATGTCTTCTCAGTCCGCTAGGTGTCCGCTAGGCGCTAGTTAATTCATTTCATAAAACAAACTGTCGCAAACAAGTTTACTCATTTAATCTTGCTATCGTAAAGTGTAGCAAGTGTAGTTTCTTGTTGGTTTCTTCGTAGCTGCAGTGTGTATCAAACAGAGCTAGTGAACGCTAACATGCATCAGCTGATAGTATAAAATTTACAATAAAATTGAAACGAGGTTCTGTAATTTGAAATGGGGTTAATGACAACGCTGTGATCGTCACCCTGTCGTCATTGCTCAGCCACCTGTAGAGTGCCGACGGCGACCTATGTCGTCATGGTAACATATCAGTCAAATTGGTATTGGTGTAGTTCTAGAAGCGAATAACTTTTACAATATACAATTAATTTAGTTTCGAGGAACTGATTTTAATCTGTGACGAAAAACAATATAATAATCGCAAATTTATATAGCTCTATGTTCATAAATAAAAGGCATGATTTAAAGGTTGCTACGGAAACCGTGTCAATCAACAAAACATTTTCTCAGCAACAGTTTGACTTCAGTTGTTAGATACGGTGCAAGTTATTGTTTTCTGTCAGCGGATGTCCTGTCAAGGTCACACAAGAAATCGAGTGGCACGATGTGGTCGTACTTATCAAAGGTTTTTGTTATTAAACAACGTTGGTAAACATACCGTGCCCTTTAGAAGTGTCAATCGAACATTGGTCCTCTGAGGTCAAGCAGTTTTTCCCCGATAAATTGTCACAATAACATATTCCGATTTATGTACAAGTTACCCAATGCGTTGGTCGTTTTCTTCGCTTTTACGAGTCCAGCGTTGCTATATTCTACTCGCGGCAATGGTAGATGTATCACGCACACAACAAAATCTCCTGCGACTTGAGAGTGTATGTTCTCCTGGGTATATCTTCTAGTCAACTTGGTAGATCATTGGAAACCATGTGTCTGAGGTAGATACTTCTTACAGTGGCACGAACTGAGTTTATACTCCTTTTACTCAACTGAAAATACTTACGTAAAACCTCGATTAATCTATTACAATATAATAGTATGAATGTCGAAGCATGCATTCTATGACATTACAATTGCCGTCAATTTGTTAGAACAACTGATTGCCTGGTATGGATTCCACGACATTTTTGGAAATGACAAAAAATACGTTATTGGATCGTGTATATGTTATATCTCGATACCAGGTTTTTGAGTTCAGCGAATTGCTGCAAGTGATGGTTAAGTATGCTTCAGTAAGTATAGAATACTACGATTGACTTTTAAATACGCATTATAAATTTCACCCAAAAAGTATAAAGCTCGGCTTGTGTCCCTTTAATTAAGCTACGTCCAACACTTTATGATTGTAGAGTTTAATACGAATGCAATTAACAGTTTTGTAGACGAATTATGATGCATCGATATCCACTCAGCCTCAGGAGGATGTTAGACATTTAATATTTAGTTTACATGTGACACGAAATATTCAAGTACAGAAAAATAATTAATGTACAACAAAAAAGTTCGGTTAATACTCATAAATATATACATATTATTATTATCATATCGCACTTTTTAGATATTCGTCAATCTTCGCTTCTGTCATTAAAAAAAATAAGATCAACACATATTTGAGTGAATTGAACACACGACGAAGTACTGACATTTAATGTTTAACCTGGTGGGTAATTTAATCGGGCAGAAATAATAAATGCCAGATCGGAATTTTTATTTTTAGTAAAAAAATAATTAATGCAATTATCATTTATAATGGTCTGGTTATGCTAACTTTCTGTTGAGGCAATGTGGTTCATGTCTGTCGTTTTGACGTTGTCAGGTGGGTTCTCACCATTACTAATACTATGATGTGACTCGCGTAGTTTTCCCGACGAAATACGTGATATTGAATCCTTCCGGTCGTGCGGACTGTTAGTGACCTCAAAATTTGAACTGTCTCTTTCGGAAACACCTCTGCATCGGAAGCAGCAAATAATGTTTTTGAAAGCCCTCCTGAATTCAGAATTGAAAGCGTAAATAAGAGGGTTTAGTCCACTGTTCACGTAGCCAAGCCACACGAATGTTGTAAATACGGGTACCGGCACACACCCAAAACAGTACGGATCAACAACATTTACGATGAAAAACGGTAACCAACAGAGTATGAACACTCCTACGATTATTCCTAATGTTTTTGCGGCTTTCCGTTCCCTGGCGTACGAAAATTTTCTTTTGGTCCCGGACTTGTCTGAATACTGTATTCGGTTGACCATGTTCTCCTGGGCCGCGATTCTTATTTCATGTTTCCGAGCCACGCAGAATATTCGGGCATAGGTGAAGATCATGATCATCATGGGTATATAGAATGATATCAATGATGAGACTAAAGCATACGTCGGGTTCAACAGCAAAGCACAAAATTCTGGATCATCGTACAGCTCACGGTACCGTTCATCTTCGTACCATCCCAGTAATACGGGCACTACGGAGATAAGCGCCGACACAGCGTACGTTACCGCGATCATGATGGCCGCTGTTCTCGACGTCATTCGTTGGTGATATGTAAATGGTGAAGTAATTGCCAAATATCGGTCGAGCGATATCATGCACAGATTTATGATACTTGCCGTACAACAGAGTACGTCCAAACAGTTGTAAACACGACAAAACACAGTACCAAATACCCACTTTCCCATGATTTCGTTAGCGGCTGCAAATGGCATGACAAGCACCGCAACTGTGGTGTCAGCAACAGCCAAGGAGACGATGAAGTAATTGGTTACAGTCCGCAGACGACGAAATGTCAGTACTGAACTGATCACCAAAATATTGCCCAGTATAATAATAACTGTCATAGAATAAAGTAATAGCCCAACTCCGATCTGAAAGCCGAGGCTTCTGGACTCTCCGGTTCCTGTATCTGTCAAATTGGTGACATTCTCGGCCATGTTTACCATCCGCAGCACCTGGCTTTGAGCTCTTGTCCCGGCCGACCACCGCACGCACTCTCGTCCACTGAGGTTTACTCTGTTGTAGTGCACCTTTTAGTTCAATCTGTGGGAGGAACAAACCCATAAACAAAGGTAAACGCCACAGAACCATAAATTTAAATCAGCATATAGTAAACAAATTAATGCCACTTTTTTTTAGTCAAGTAGCAGTGACGGACTGTTTACGCAGCAACTTGGCAAGAACCGACAGCTTAAAACTGACAGGTGTACTTTTCAGAATGGAGCATTCGTCCACGACGACGAAATTCTAACAGTTTGGATAAACCGATATTAACATTTTATCACACATTCCTTGTCATGATGCAAAGAAAAAAAGGAAACGAAACCGTCAACTTGACAAGGTTTGTGTCATTGTATCCATCGTCGTCACGTGTGTAACTGACGTGGACACTCAAGGTATTCGAGAACCAAGTGTAAAAGGTTTGGCAATTGAATGTTGAAATTGACGAATGATCGGTGAAATCGGATCACCTCGTAAACAGAGATTAGTGCCGAGAGATGAGTAGTAGTATCACGGTAATCAAATGGTGCGGTGGCAACAAAAGTGAGCTTTAACTACGTTTCGACAACCTTGGGAATAAGAGTAACTGGGCGTACATGCGGAGACACTCGATTTGATGATTGTCATGCATACCTCTAATAACGATGTAGTGAATAGTGCCAACAGCAGTGCGACGTATGTGCGATGATTTTCTCATTACGGCACTCGACTGGCACATAGCAACTACGTCAGGTATTACGTAAGCAATCGGCACTAACAAAGTAATGCGAGCATGTTACACGAGGATTGCAATTCCAATAATATCATTAAACCAATCACGATCCTATATCTTGTGTATGGTTAGTTTATAAATTCCGTTATCTCAATAACTAGATGGTGTTGATCCTCCTTAATTAAAATACTGATAAGTGATACGTCCTCGTCTGGCTACGATCACATTAATGCTGTATTCAGCTTTGTAGGGCGTGGTGGTCTTAAGGAAGCCATTACTATTCATCATTTAGGAGATGAAAGTTTGAAACACCACCCCCACCCGCCCTCCCAATGCCCACCACCACACATTGAACAAATTTATGTAACCTATCTTTTCAAAAATCACCTTTTTTCAATGAGAGACAAACGTATAGCTCTATCTGGAAAATTGCTATGTCATTCACTCGAACCGCTGTAAGGTTTCTAGTATGTATGAGACATTTTACAAGTCGGCATTTCTTGTTAGCCGTTTTACGCCGTTGTTGTTAAATAATATAGGACCATAAAATATAGGGCCACCATATATACATCACGAATAATAACATGTCCATAATATTAATCAGTGACAGAAAGGTACACGGACTAACGGAACGGTACGCATGAGACATAGTATTTGTAAACCCATGGCATTGCGGTACTGGGGTAGTAAATATTTGTGAAAATAAGTCATTTTCAAATGTCGTCATTGTAACATCCCAACTGAATTAATCATGAATGTGTTGTAATTAGTAATTCGACTAATGACGTATTTAATTGGATAATTGGATATATAGCACTTGGACAGTTACGTGATGAAATAGGGGAAGTATATTAATAACTAATGTAATTTTCTTTAAGAACGAAACCTAATTTGTTTGTTCAATAATCTAATGCTGTTCATTTTCATTGAAATTATCATAACATTGAATGTGGTATGTTATGTTCCGCCTGCCTGTTAGCAAACAGTAACCCCACCCCTCCTCCTCCATGTTAGCTACGGTGAAATTTCCTCAAGCCCATACCTACGCCACTTCCCAAAATATACTAATGACTAACCCTAAGTGTATGCGCTATTATTCGGTGAAACTATTTCGTGGACTTGTTCTAAAAATTCAGTAAGGGTGACAATTCGTAGAGGAATTTGACCTTTAACGTAGTCTAACTATTTGTCTTATTGGCGGCCATTACTATTTCCCTCGCAGTACATGCAATAGTAATGTCGGCCTCCGACAAAAGGTTATTGTGCGGATACGGAAGTATAACAAACTTGTTAGAGTGGTCTTTTGTGTGGCTTTTTTCTTTAAGGCCACCGACATTTCTTCATTGAAATGTATCATATGTAAATACGTGTAAATACATGTAAATTGCGTTAGTGACAACAGCAGGTATTTTCTGTCAACGTGAACCACGAGTACAAGTTAGTACGTAGGTATTATATGTATGTAATAATAATAATAATAATAATAATAATAATAATAATAATAATAATAATAATAATAATAATGATAACCGTAGAAATCCAACGCAACGAAATAAACTTAGGACGTATAGAACATTTAAACCCAACATTTATTTTGAACCATATCTTGTTATTTTGAAAAGTTTTCAACTCCGACATTTTTATACAAAGTTTAGATGCTCCTGTCATAAGTTAATGATCGAAATGGGCAGATATATAAATATACCAGTAGAAGACAGAATATGCTGTGTGTGTGACTCCAATGAAGTGGAGTCTGAAATTCATTTTTTGATAAGTTGCTCTAGGTACAGTCAACAAAGGCAGAGTTTCTTTCAAACGATATCCACTATTTACTCTGATTTTATGGATAAGGATGACGAGACTAAGTTCATCGTAATTATGTCAAGTATAGATAAAACTATTGTAGTGACGACTGCAAAATTTATAATAGATTGTTTCAGGATCAGGGACAGTATTTGATTTTCTTTTTTGTTTGCATTGTAGTCTTTTATATAAATTATATATATTTCTCAGCTGTTTTGTGATTTTGGCTCACGTGACCTCCTTTATTCGTTCTTATGTATTTATGTAACCCTCCTCCGGGGATAAACGGAGGTATGTTCCGTTATTGGAATAAAGAAAGACTATACTATACTAATAATGTTGGTTTTTATATAGCGCTTTCCCACTCTGTGTTAAAACCGCTTTACAATTATTACCCCTGGCACAGATCTATAGAGACACAACGGCCCTTTATACTTTCTGGACTCCCATAAGAGCATACAATCCATTGCAGCCTCTATAAGCGCATAAGATTAAAGCATATTGCAACCTCTATCCTATACCAGGTCCCCAATTATACACCAGGGTGGACTGAAACACAATCGTAAGCATAACAATAAGCGACGCAAACAACCTATCACAAGAAATTGAAAGAATTAAGCATCGTGTTCTTGTAAAATAGCGATTCAGCCATGACATATCATGAGAGGTTTTTTTCCAATAATTATTAAATTAAAATAATATTTTGCAATATTAAACCTGCACTAGCTGCAACTTGGACTTTTTTTCTTCAAATAACCAAAAATATACTCGCTAAAATTGGTCAATTACTAGTACATGGTTTGTATTTATAAAAAGACATTATATATGTTAATTTCCTAGGTAGTGTAGCAGCAAGTTTAAAAAAAATGAGCGAAAGCTCGGTTTTAAATCTTTCACCATGTACAAAACTCTACTAGATATATCTGGAGTATCATCTGGTTCCTGATTCGATTTGACAACCATACCATATATATATTTACTGATATTAGTAATTGTTAAAATACCTATATTTAGACATTTGCACATGTTAATGAGTGGTCTATATTATCCAAGACTGAGCAGTACAGAAACAGGTTGAAATCGTGTTCACCGTTGATGGCGCTCATTTTTGGGTGCGAACCCCCAAAATTAATTTGATTTTATTTATAGTGTATACAGCTACAAAAATACGTTTGCCCACAGGTGATGCAATAATTTTCACAGTGTACGATTTTACGAGTGTAAGTCATTGTACCTGAGAAAACATTTGTAAAAAAAACCGTTCCAGTTACAGCTAGCGCAGCTTTTAAACTTCTACACTACAAAATAGTGGAGAAGGAAATGGGACCGATCAAAGGCAGTACAGCAGCCGTCACCAAATAAGCAGGCACATCATCACCCACACGTATGACCAAAATTTTGCGGGTTATCAACTTGAATAAAACTTTAATTGCACTGATAAAAAACAAAGCTTTAGAATCTGATTTACTGAGATTTAATATGAGATGAGAGTACATAACAGTACAAGGGCTGGCTCACATCTGGTCATGTTGTTACAATCTGTTGTCTGTTATTAATTGTTCACTGTCAATACATTCAAATAAACCGTTTGTAATTTGATGTTGTAAATCTTTTCTTGGCTGTACTCGAAAAGTTTATGCGCTGATGTCTGTAGCAGCTGCACCTTTGTCGTTCTTAATATCAATAATGAATTTCATTGTTCTGAAGATGGAAATTAAACATAGCTGATGTGAATTATGTAATCGTGACGATCAAAGCAAATAATGTGGTATGGGTGTCCATGACATGCACTATTTCCAATTATCATGATTACTGAGATTAGTGCAACGTGACATGTATGCGCGCGCGTGCGTGCGTGTGTATGTCTGTCTGTCTGTCTGTCTGTCTGTCTGTCTGTCCGAGGCTGTCTGTCTGTCTGTCTGTCTGTCTGTCTGTCAGCGTGCGTGCATGCGTACGTACGATGTACGTATGGATGGATGGATGGATGGATGGATCGTTTTGCAGAATCGCATGCGTAGCCGGACTGAACTTGTAAAATTAACATTTGTCGCTTATGATAAATCAAGGGTACAAGCTAGTATAGTGACAGCTAGTATAGTGACAGTCGTGATAGTATTAAATTCTGATGTAGTGTGTGTGTGTGTGTGTGTGTGTGTGTGTGTGTGTTTGTTTGTGTGTGTTTGTGTGTGTGTGTATGTGTGTATGTATGTATGTATGTATGTATGTATGTATGTATGTATGTATGTATGTATGTAATATGTATGTGTGTCTGTCTGTCTGTCTGTCTGTCTGTCTGTCTGTCTGTCTGTCTGTCTATCTGTCTGAGTGTGTGTTTGTTTGTATTGATTCCCACGTGTATACCTTGCCTACCTGTTTGTCTGTTGTGTGACATTTTCTTTATTTCATTGCTTGTTTATTTTTGTTTTGTCTTCATGCGTACTTGATGGGTGTGCTCAGTTGTGTGCATATGTATGTATGTATGTATGTATGTATGTATGTATGTATGTATGTATGTATGTATGTATGTGTCTATGTCTTTGTCTGTCTGTGTGTGTGTGTGAGTGAGTGAGTGAGTGTAATAGGCCATTCCAGACTGCAAACAGGAAACTGAGAATACAGCGCCCTCGCTCAAATTGAGGGTATTATCACCTCATAGTACTGCAAATCAGGGATGTTTTTCGTATTGTTCAGACATCCAGGAAAGCAGCAAGGTACACACAGACAGGCACCATGACAAATTTTGGACAGGCCTAATTGTATTTGTGTTAAAATACAACCATTCTGACATGACCATTGAAATCGATAAATTACTAAAACCTGATCTCACACGTTCAATACAAGTTCTGACATAACCATTTCAACGTTAACGTTATCAGCAGTACGTGCTTGTTAACGTTCTCGACATTTTCGTCACACGTTATTTATTGAATGTTTAAAATGTTGGTCACGTGAGAAATATCCTTGGTTATAAAGTTCTAGTGTTTGACGCGATTTTTTTAGGTCGCGTCACCCATTGAACAGTAATTATGATGACTTGTTACTTTTGTTGTGTTTATTTGTAGAGTTCAACGTGTTCACTGACCGTAAATAACCCAATAACTTCTTGGCACTACGAAATCCCTCAACCATAGTTTATTGCCTTCTTTCAGTTAGCACTGAGTGACTTTACATAGGCATGTTTTACATTTGTCTTCATGTGTGTTTTCACGTTTTTCTTACCTTGTGATGAAAATCGAGTGGGTCGGTAATTTTGCTTTAAAAATATCACTTTTTTAAAGCGACACTGATTTGGGTCGATGGACGAAAAGCTACAACAATCTCGTGTGACACTAAGAATTTACGTTACATTTGATACGAGCCTAGTTAGGCAGACGTGAGCACTGTGAATAAACAACTATCGAGATATAGTCAGCGGCACGCTTAAAATCACAACTTTGACCAAACATCTATGTAAACGATGTTGTACCTTCTGACTGTTAACTCGCCGCAGGCAAACTCCGTATGTTTCTAACAGGCATGCATGCTGCCGCTAGTGACATCTTAACCTGCAATGCAGCACCACCAGACGTGACTTCAATTATCATTATTTCAGCATTGCCACGAGCAGCAATTTATGAGGAATCTCACTGTTGCCTACCCACCTATTCTGTGACCCGAACTATAAAGTTACTATCAGGCGCTATTTAGGGGTATGGGTACGGCATTCCGTTATGATTTATAGAATTGTTCATTTAGACGTAACATCAGGAGAATTTAGGTGTAAATTATACGTGTAACTGTATGTGTTGTTTCTCACGTAATTGTGTATAGTAATAACGATACATGCTGTAAATGTACTTGTTATAGATCTAGTGTGTCAAAATAAATGCAACAATTTTCACGATCAGCTTGCCAATATAAAGAGGGAAGTATCATTATCAAACAACAAGTACACCACAAACAGAGTTGCATTGGCGTTTCAGTCTTGCGATCGCGACATGACATATTTACAGACACTGAAATAGATAAACTTCAAACACAAGACTATGACGCGCGCAGTTGGGACGTTAGTATCGGTTACCCAGACCCTCGTATCTGGAGGTGGGGAGGTCTCGTGGCAGCGCCCCCAGAGACGCGAGTCTGGGTAACCGAGACTATTGAGACGTATAAGCAGACAGTTGTTCATTAGGCCTAAAAAAAATAATCGTTTGGTTCCGGTTACCCGACCCCACCTAACTATTCACTGCCGACCCTAACTTTTTTACTTATTCGAAAAAAATATAATAAAATCGCAAAAATTGTGAATTCTCACGACAAATAGTGAATGCGTAAACTGCCATCAACTTAAAAATCCACTCTAAAACTGTTCTTCCAATCTGTAATGGCTGTACATCTGATGGAAATAAATAAATAACACTGAGACCATTTGGAAAATAATGGAAAACGTGAACTAGACAATCATACAAAAAAAAAATATAATAAAATAAAATAAAAAATCTACCTACTCCACCTATTCTAAAATTGAGCGTAACTAGAACCACACAATTTCTTTTATTAGGTCTTAGTAGGGAAGAGAAAAAATGGCGCCACAAGATTTTGAACTTGAGTATGTGAGTGTAATCATTTCAGTAGCAGCCTGTTTTTACTGTACTGTACAAGAATATAAACGTTTTATCAATATATACCTGAAATGTGTCTAATATATCTCTTTGTAAAAAGGAGCATGTGTGTCCCATGAGTGAAACGTCAAAGCAACCCCTTTCCTGCTGTAAAAAGTACTATCGAAGATTTCATACCAGTGGACCATCCTGTGTGTCCGTGTGAGTAGTACGGACGATCACGAATTGTGTTATTTTTGGTACTCGTACTTGACCCATGGTAATTCAAAGTGGGAGTTCTATTCCACTGTTCTATTACGATATGACATTGCTATTCTATTACACTGCAGTTCTAAGAATGCATTAAAATTCCTCAGCAAAACAACAACAAAAACGTGGCTAGAAGGCGACCCACTTGTGCGATGAGCATGATGTCAAAAGTTTATGGGCTTACTCATACATCAGCTCACGTACTTCATCGGTTAGAATTTAACTATCTTATTATTAATACCTTGCAAATGTTCATGTTATGATTCTGTTTATGTAGTACGGTCAATTTGTGTCTGTTTACATATGAACTCTTGTTTTTTCCTTTCCACTTTCCTGTGTTTTATGTCTGATTCGATGGTCTCAACCTCCTTGGGTACGTACTGGAAGTGAAGTCAGTATAATTGTTTATATATAGTCAATAGACAACGTAAAATCTCTCTTCCTAGGAGACCTCTAATTGTATCTACAAAATGTGTCAGGGTTCACTCCAGGTCAAATACGTATGATAAGGAAGTTGGACGTGCTATCATGGACGACTAGTAAGCTTCTGCTGATTGATTTTTTGCTCATACTAGCTTCTTTGAAGTTTGCCGATTCCCAAACAATTATAGATCTATCATATGAGGGAGTTTCAATTCACTGTATGTTTGCACACTTAATGCAATCAAACCACAGCGATCGTATTGATTCTTATATGTATACCTGCATGGCTTAGTCTGCTGTGCGACATTTTCTATAGTTCATTGCTTCATCTTTGCTAGTGTTTTCATGCATACGTGATGTATATAATATTGTACAAGTATCGTCTTCCTGTCTATATCGTGTCAGTATATGTATGTATGTATGTATGTATGTATGTATGTATGTATGTGTGTGTGTGTGTGTGTGTGTGTGTGCGTGCATGCATGCATGCATGCAGGCAGGCAGGCAGGCAGGCAGGCAGGTAGGTAGGTATGTATGTATGTATGTACGTACGTACGTACGTACGTACGTACGTACGTACGTATGTAGATGGGTATATGGTGATCGGTAGGTAGGTAAGGAGGAATCTTTTTATGTAGGATGCTGTCTACAGTAGTGGCATTATCAATATCAAAGAGGTGGGACAGTTAGATGTACATATAATAATTGCCAAGTACTTTCACTCCCGAATTTACTTACTGAAGCAAAAAAAAAACCCCAAACATTTTCACATCTTCATCTTGTATTGATCAACACCTCCAGCTATTATTGACTACATTTGGATGATTCTGTCAGATCCGAAAAGGGACAAGTGATTTGTTTGAAACATTTCTGTTTCTACATCCGAAGTGGAAGAAGAGAACTTGTGTGTTAATGACCGTGCTTCCATCATACAGTCTAATTTGTTGATAGGTAGTTTTGTGGATTTTTTAACTCATCCTGTTGTTAGTTTATTACTGAGGAAGTGCATCATTTAGATGAGATAACCCGTTTTATAGCTAATAAAAAGACAACTTGGCATTATCAGCGGTTTTCCTGTATACGTCGCATTAACCACAGTAAGCGATATTACATGTGTACTATCCGCTTCTATTATAAACAAGAAATTAACGGAAGCAGCCAATGTAATCATTTGAAACAAAACACATATGAACATGGGACCCTGTTGCAGTCGACAATGAAGAACACCGGTATGAAACTAAATAGTGTACGAAATACTCCATGACGAATTCGATTTTAAATCCATCGTATCGCATTTAAAAAAATTAAAATCAATCTAGTCCTGCTTACCAACACCGTTGCAGGGGGGTTATCCTTTCGATCAACAGACATGTATTACCACAACCATACAGTCCCCTAGTTAATTCATGTAGCTGACATTTTATGTGAGTATGCTCAACGAAGTGGTTATTTGTAAGTGTAATTAAGTACAAGTGAAATTGTGTACACTCACTTTTTGGGGGTTAAAAAAAATAGAGCTGATTAGTTTTTATACGTGAGCCATGCATGGTAATAATATGAATTTGCATATTTATGAAATATCGTAATTAGGCAATATCTCAGTGCTTGGTTTTATGTAAGTAAAGTTTTCTGCAAACATTCGTCTCGGCAAATCATCATGCTGATAACTTTTTGGGCGAGATCTATGCATGTTAATTAGACTAATTTGCATACATGAAATATATTCATTAGGCAGTACCTCTTTAGCGAATGATTAGAATCCTGTGTAATTTTGTGAGCATTATAGTACATATGGTACTACTAGAGATGGCTTGCATATTAATGAGTTGCATTAATGAGTTGAATTTGCATTATCAAAGATTTTCAGTAATTAGGTAATATCTTAATATTGGTGGATTCAGAGTCTATATACCTTGCTATAAGAGGTTGGTCTTATTATTCGTGTAAATCATAAATTTGATGGATGTGGCTTGCATAGTGATCAGTATAATTTGCATAGATATCTAAAGAACGTAATTACAACATATCCGCTTCATTATTTATGAATAATACATACAGGAGAGAACTATAGCAAAAAGGACTCAGAAATTTGTAAGACCTCTTCTAATCCAACATCTTTACATTTAAACTTCGTCACTACAACTTACGTCCAATAAAACAAAAATTGGGATCATTTGTAAAAAAAAAAAAACAACCTGCATGTAATAATTTGGTAATTTGAAGATGTTTATTTTGTATTGAGTTCGTCTTACTAGAAATGGTAATTATCTTTCAAGGTAAGGTTACTAATAGAACGAATTGGCGGGGCATTAATTCAGCAATTTCATTTATTAACACGTGCAGCACCGTGATTTGGAATTCATCGTTTACAAATATTTCTGGGTAGGTTGATGCAACGACAAAAACAACAATTACAACAACATTTCAATTTACCAGAAAACGTAAAATGCAAAGATTGCTGTCAAAACTTCTTTTACTCTAAGCCTTCCGTATTGAAAAACAAGTTTGAAAGACTGCGAGACACTGCTGTGTGATAGAAAGCAGGTACAAACGCGACGTTATCATCTTGTTCTTCTAGGCTTGACATTATGGGTAGGAGGTTTTTTTTGGCAATCTTTATGATTGGTTCTTTATCGATGTGCTGTCAAAACGACACTACGACGCGTTGACGATTTTATGAAGCAATAAGAAATTTGCAAAAACTAATATAAAATGAAGAAGAAAGAAACCGGAATAGTCTGCTATTGACGACATCGAACGCAAACACTTTTGACCACAACCTATCACCAAAGTCGACGACAGGCACAGTGTATTTCCAACTATCAACGTATACATGTATATCGATTGACAGAATAACACAAACAACAATTTTACACAAGTAACAGTATAAATATAGTTAATACATATGAATCCACACATAACTGCACCGCTGTGCAAAGATTTCAAAAATTATCTGAAATGCGAAGCCGATATTCGATCTCATAGAAAAAACACACCGCGGTAATTGCCTTGTGTTCTAATTTCTTCGAGTATTCGTATTGGTATATTGATACGCCACAAAGCATGCACACCATGCCTGAAAATTGCAATTAGTAGAGTGAACCGAGCGGTATAACCGTTATTAGCAATTTCCTAAAGGTGAGAAATTAATTTGTACGCCGTTCAAGATAACCCATACCCCGACTCTTAAGAAGTCGGCGTTCAGTGAAAATTACAAAGTGTTCGATTGAACATACCGAAGGGTTTTCACAATGACAAAATTCGGGAAAAAGAAACTTGCCTTCTGATTATAGTACTCTCCTCTGTACAGAATTGATACATATAACACCGTCTTCGGCTCCCACTTCTGATTTTTATCACGGCAAACTATAATTGCTACTGTTCGTCCCACATGGTTTTCTAAAGAGCGAGATTGCTTCTGATTGAACGTCAAGTCATGTGATCTCCTCTAGGGACAATTGATGCATCTCCGACTTCCAAACTCCAGAGGGCGTTATACATAGATTTGATTATTAAAGATATACATGTAGGTTACACGTCTTTGAAAAGAACTGTGTCATGCTTCAAGAAACCAGTGAATAATAACAAAATATCCAGCAGATGTTTTCATTGAGAGTCGATTACCTGCACAAAATAATTTGAAAAAGTTTTTTTTTTTTCAGTAAGAAATTACGAGTAATGTACCGTATGCAAACAACAGTATATCTAAAAACAATTATACACACTGTCAAAATTCTTTTTTGTGGAAAACAGAATCAGTCCAGCTACTATCATATCGTATCGTAACGTATCGTATCGTATCGTATCGTATCGTATCGTATCATATAATATATCATATCATATCATATCATATATCATATCATATCATCAAACATCATATCATATCATAAGCATACCATATATAACATATCATATCATATGTCATTTCATATATCATACAATATCATATCATATCATATATGATATATATCATATCATATCAAAGTTCAGTTAAAAAGCTGATCAATGTCAAATTGTCCGAAAATAAATTACTAAAACATACATGTAGTAACAAAGTGTGTGTGCGAAAAAGTTCATAATCTGAGTGTTCATCTTTAAGTCAAGATAGCAATTACTTGTAGACTTCACACTGAGATATATATATATATATATATATATATATATATATATATATATATATATATATATATATATATATATATATATATATATATATATATATATATATAACTTTGAACTGGGAGTTGGTAAACAAGATATTGTATAAATGCTGATGACTGATAAAAACACACTGAGGTCTGTTATACACTTATAGTCATTACAACTTACAAGATGTGCCAAGACTGTTGAGTACAGGCAAGTGATGTTGTTTTAACAAAGACTGCAGATACGAACGATGAACCAAACTCTAAGTCTGATTATTTTATTCGCTAAACATTTCTGACGTTTTTGACCCATCAAAGAGATCGCCAGAGATATAGTCATTCTGCGAAATATAATTTGCATATCTATAATAATAGGTCGTAATATATATGTATATATATATGTGTGTGTATATACACACACACACACACACACACACACACACATATATATATATATATATATATATATATATATATATATATATATATATATATATATATATATATATATATATATATATATATATATATATAAAATCATGATCCACAAATTTTAACAGTTCGATTTATACAAATATTGCTTTTCTCGTTACAGTTTCAATCGTCGAGAGGAATAAATACCCTGACCTGGTTGGATAATAAGCATTATTTTTTTAAGTGCCAGTAAGCTGTACAATTTCATGAAATGGTTTTTGATGTTTTAATTGGCGACGGTTGCTTCTCGTTATATATAAGTATCCCCACTGCTGTAGGACGTTGACAAAACAACACTTTCCGATATCGAGTACAGCTTGAATCGTCGTATTTCTCTCATCCAGTCGTTGTCATGGCGATAGGGCAGACCCACACTGGGTCGATAGTATAGTCGCGTTGATATAATGAATTTCACACTATAAGACTTGCGTGGAAATTAGTAAGAGATTTGTTTCTTAAGTTTCATGTAGTAGGTTGTAGCGAAGATTACAATTGAAATGAAACCAAAATTAAAACTGACGAAAGAGTAAACGTGGGTGTTCTACGAGTTTCCTTTAAATCATCACCATCTTAAAATGCCGCTCCAGCGACGAATACTCTTTTCAAAGAACTGATGACACAGATAGATGAATTAAAAACAGCAGGTATTCTCTCTGATGATCATTTAAGGGGAAAATCATATGATGAGCAAGCAGAACTTATTTTGTGATATCAAAATCATTACCATGTACATAACAACTTTACATAGCTTGCGGAAATCAAGTTTTGTGACCCAGGCGTAAATTGCATGGTTTATATTAAGAGGATACGATACCTGGTGACATTTTAGCGTTCAAAATAGAGTATAGAGCTGAAGAATGAAAATTAATCACGTGAGCTTCTAATTCTGCGAACTGAATGGGAATACGGCCGTAGTAATTGCCAAACTCAGTAATATGGTGTTTAAGATATAATTTAAAGGGTTTAAAGAGATTCGCGGGAAGACTATAGGATTTTACTTTAACTTTTAAGCAATAATTCTAACAAAGGCAATATTATGATTTATTACCTGCCTAAAGGCTTGCACTTTTTACCAATATGTGGATGGTGCCTATGCCAACAGCGAGGGCATCATTAATTTCTGGCAAAGAGTACAGGCCTTTGGCCATACAAAAATGTCATTTTGCCTGAGCTCATGTGTTAGTATATACACGTTTATTACGCAGACCATTCATTCTGACGGCGGAAACCACGTCAACGCTGCTAAAGCCGCCATACAGCACACACATTTCTAGGTGAGGCATTTGCATAAATAACGATTTTCGGTAATTGGGTAATATCTTAAGAACGCATATCTTCAAATGTAATGTTGATGATAACAAAGTGCATGCATCCTTTAGAGCTTGTTGATATAGCTTTCAAGTTAAATAATTAAAGTTATTTGCATACTTACCAGTTTTAGGCAATTTGGTAATATCTTAAGGACATAAGGCTTAAACGTTAGTGCATGTATTGATGATAACAATGAGTCAATATCCTTCAAAGCTTGCTGATGTAGCTTATAATTTTAATTGCCCATTTGCATTATTAATGATTTCCAGTAATTACGTTGGTTTACATCTAAATAATGCAAGCTTCAAACTGCAAATAAGTTGGATTATACATTCTGTTCATTATAAAAGAGGGAACATATCCGATATGCCGTGAAAATTTTGTTGATGTAGTTTTAATTTTTAATGGGTTATTAATTAATTATCTTTACTAATTAACGGATATACCACGTATGGTAGCTCAGAATTCCACATTCGTATGTTGCGTTTAGGCGGTAAACGAAAGCATTTTGGGTTGGACATTCAGTTTTATACATTTGGTTGTTTACACATATTGCATTGAAGAGAATACGGACGCGTAGTTGTTTAAATGACTCCAGTGGGTAATACACAGTCTCTACGCTCGCAGTCAATATATTAACAATTTGAAAAAGTACGGCAATATCACCTTGTGAGCAATACTCTATTTAAAGAATGTCAAGTAATTCAAATCTGACCAATGACAGCTTTTGTAAGAATATGTTGGGGTGTAAATACGATGAGATCAACATGTTCCTGTTGTATCCAGTGATGTATGGATACAACGACCGGAGAAGATAAATTTCCCTACAACTACGTACGTAAATATTCCCCTCTCAATACATATCACTGATTTTTATCCTGGTATTCTTGTGTCCGGATAGTAAATAATTGTATGTGTGTCAGTCAAAATGTAACCACGATAACCAATATACTGTAGATAAAAATCTTCTCTTAATATTCACATTTTCAAACATCGGAAAAAAGATGTTGTCAGCCACGTACATGCTTAATAAGAGTATAAAAACTGAAGACGTATATCGTAAAATAGAAACACCCACTTATTCCTTCCTTTTCTACAATACGCAACTTGCGATAAACCATAACAATGAGATAGCTGAATCAAAATGTGTCTGCGAAAACAGACTTAGCTAGTAACTCTCCTATTCATTGTACGACCGCTGAAGAGAGTCGTGTTGGTATGTGTATTTTACCATAAAAAAGGTAAAGGCGGTCATTGCTGTCGAACGCGTAATTTTGCAATGCATTGTTCGTTTGTCTTTGTGCCGTCACAATGAATACGTTTTTATCATGGAAGTGGTCGTGACTGTTCAGCTCTCTCTTTATTGCCTCTTATAAATCAGTGAGTATATAGTAAGATGAATATTCTTAAAAGGAACCAAGTTCAAGGTGAATCCGAGTAATAGAGCGTGTAAAAGAACCTCAATATCATTATGCCGACAGTCGTGTCATTTGAATACTCACTGACTCAATAAGTACTCTAGTATAATGTTATTGTCGATGTGTAACTTCAATGCATAATGATTTTCAAACATAACCCCCCCCCACCCCCCACCCCTTACCGGAGGTCAAAATCGTCCTCTGGTGTTAGCTTCTATGAAAATAGCGGTTTCATCTACTTTTCTTGGTACATACATACTAAATATGTTATAAAATCGTTTTTATATATTATATCTGATTTTAGTTCTGTTAATATCAAGTGGTGGTTAAGTAAGCTTCCGTAAATAGAATGCTGCAAGTAACACTTAACAAGTAGCAAAATCCCCAAACCTAACAAAAAACGTATTATAAACTCTGCACTTGCGTTATTGTGAGATGGTTGTCAGTCATCCTGACATGACACATCTGTTCCATCCAGTAACACACTTGTAATAATCCTCTGTAATTGCAAATCTCGGTATTAGCTATCTACATAGCTGTCACCTTTAACTTGTATAAGCTAGGCTTTAACATGCCAATTAATGGTTTCAAGGTACAATTACCGTAAGGTTTAATGTCAGTTAAGGTCACTGTGTCATGTGAAATCAGCTTGTTTTATAATATCAAACTTCAAAACACTCTCCACTAAAGCGGGAAGGCTACTCCAGGATATAAAGGTATTTTCATAAGCTTTTAGATTCCGGAGAGTAATTTCATGGTTTAACATCACATAACTTGCGCTCGATTGCCAAACGATTCCACATTGAAACTTCTTTCACCACTATAATTGTTCTTTGAGTGGTACACTGTTGTCCCATTGATCTTAGCAGACAGAATAGGCATTAAATGAGCAATGCATGTCCTTGAATATTTGTCCGAATGAAATAAGCCCTTATTAGGAGACATGAATATTCATTGTTCATCGACTACATATTCATGCTGCTAAGAAAATTAACCAAGGATGAACAGTAGAAGCAAACAAGAGTTTGAATTTAGTGTTTCTTGGCATTTGGGCAAAGTTTATGTGATTCGAAATAATGAAATGACTCTCCAGATCCCAGCGTTCATTTTTAAACAAATCCAAGAGTTTCAAATAAATCGTGTGCAAGACGGTATTGTTATATCATTTGACGAAATGACCTTTGGCCTTGATTGAGCGCCATAAGAAGACGTCTTTGATTAGTTAGAATTGCACCACAATTTGCCCATCTATAAAAAAAATAGTGATATGTATTTAACTTGTCATTTATCCGTCGTTTCCATTAATGGTTTTCAAATTTAAAGATCTCATTTCAAACTAGACGTTTGACAATTTTTGTAAGATATCAATGGTGTTTGCATACTCCTTGTGAGGACTACTTTGTTTACATATACTAATACTCCGGCTAATTTTAAAAAGAAACTCTGGTGATGTTAAGACTATTTTAGATAAATGAGCTCCTCGTCACCATGTATTATACGTATTAAGTTTTACAGGATATAGTATTTATTTAAATATTTCGATTTAAAATTTTGGACCAATTCCTTCATAATCGCATGTTTTAATGGAATGGTGACATTTTCACAAGGAAACAAAGGCGTTATATGCCTTGTTGTACAATCCCAGCGAAATACTACCGCAATTCAGAAAATGAATGCTCCTAGAAATTACGACCTCGACTTGATTACTCTTGAGATGAAAGCACTTATCCACATCCTATCGATGTGATTATGTTATAGAATTTCAAAGAAAATCATTTCCTTCCGACTAGTCTAACGCAAACATGCGTTAGGTTTAATGTAAATTTAATGCATAAAATACATATTTGTTTCAAGTCAGATTAAGCTTGTTGAAGATCAAAGGGGCACAAGCTGAGTTCATACATTTTCTGGCAAATTGTTTGTTACATATTCAGAAGGCACTAAGAGTATAAAGTTTATGAACTCAGCTTTTGCCATTTGAAAGCCGTTGTCATTTGCTGATGATAAATGTGTTCCATTACATTTTGTCACCTTCGTGGATATGCGGCGTCCGCCACTCTTTGAACAAGACGATGACTATTCATTTTATAACATGTTGCTACACCTCAACGCTCCTACACAAGCTGTCATTGGTCAAAATCGAATCACATGACATTCTTTAAATAGACTATTTTGCCCAAGCGGTGATATTGCCCGCCCGTGCAGAAACTAATGCCCGGCACTATTGCCCGCTGGAATTATTTCGACCGTTGCGCATCTTTTCTGCGCATATTTTTCAGTGTTGCGCGCTCGAGATAACGATATCACTATAGTGAAACACACAAGCTTATTTCTTGCAAAAAGTTTGAAAAAATGTATATATAATTACAAATGGGCTGTTGGGACACTCGAGCTCCTACAAATAATACCATGTCTGCATTCTATGGTTATCTGCAAGTATACAGTTTAGAAATGCACCATGACAGGGAAATCTTTTCTATTGATGACGAATGGTGATGAATATGGGAATGGGAGGAGGAATGTCTGAGTGGACGGTGTACTAATATTGACAACACATGTACTTGGGCAATATCACAATTTAATTCCTGCCCCCGGGCTACCACTCTTTAGCAAAAATTTGATAAATCAGTGCCAGCCCTTGGGCAGGCACTAAATTGTGATATTGCCCTCGCCGGCATGTGTTATTATTTAATTAAATTCAAGGTTACGTTAGCTGACACAGGAAAGCTAAGCTTCCGTTTGATTTGGCTATGTCATACTTGATTCAAGAAAAACGTTGTTTAGAAGGTGGATTTTTGTGCTTCCCCAAAGGTTTCTCTCGATATTGAATGTTTAATAATTCAACCTGAAACAGATCGTCGTCTGAGTTGACAACAAAATTGATAACGCTGCTATATTATGTAGCTAGGCAACATGGGCTCACCTGTAGATAACACAGTCTGGCACGACAAAGATCTTACAAAAGTTGCTACGTTTTCTTTGCGCGAGATAGTCCACACCCTAAAAGGATTGAGATGTCATAATTTCACCTTCAAATTATTGTCGCACCAGACGATAAAATGTATCAACGTTTAGTAGGATTGTTATCACACCAGACGATAAAATGTAACAATGATGGATAGCTAGTAAGATGGTAAGATCTTTTGTGGAGCCACACGATGTTGTGTTTCAGGTTAACTGTCTTCTGTGGTATACTGGTTCGAATGTTGTTCATGATGCATACAAAGAAACATTATTGAATTTGATTTGAACAATCCAAGGGCCGGGGATTCATTTCTATGCACGCAGTTCCACTTATATTAGCTGAATAACTTACTGTTCTATATGGATGTTGATTTGTCCGGTGAATTTCATTTTAACCCTTTGGTCAAATCGATAATGGCGTAATTTATTGTAATATTGCTCGCAACGTAATCAAGTTGGAAGAGGCAAGTCATGACCAGTCATCGGAAAGAAATGGAATCACGATAAAGAGCTAAACTCATGTCTATATATGCAATCGGGTTCGGTGACCTTAATCTCCATGCTGCCGTACACTATAATGGCATGATGCATTGATTTTTAATGAAAATAACTGTTCTCTTTACAGAATGATAAGTGGAATAGTTGTACCCCTGTTATTATTGATAAGAAAATAAAGAGTTGATCTGAAGAGGGTTATCTGTAGTAGACATTACAAACATTTGCAGTTTTGAAAGTTGTACAGGCAAATGAGGCAGATTGTGTGAGCTTATGTACTGCAAATGCCTTCTTTGCGATTTAGATAAATACATGAACCGACAAGCTTAAGAGTATTAAACGATGCTATTGATAATATCTAGAGCATCTGAGAACAGAGGATGTGTATTATAGTGTCACAGTAAACTGGAACGCGTCGTTAAAAGCGTGACTTGGTTATAATAAGTACATATACATGGACTACAAATTGAGAAGTAATCTGACATCTGACCTTGGAAATCGAGGTCAAGGTCAAGTTGATTTTTTGAACTGTATATTTGCCAGTGATAATTCTTTTCCGCACAATCGATATTTCTTTACTATTGATCAAATCCGGAATAAGGATTTATACTGCACAAACTCCCACTGTGGTGTTTACATTCACCAAATGTTTTGACTGTAAGGTAAGCTTTGAACTAATAAAAGTCAAGCTGTGTCAGTGAACTAACTGAACATGTCTCGGCTCATTTTACGATCCATATTGAATACCGATACGGTTAATTACCTGAAATACTGCCAGAAAAATCAACATATTTCAAGAAATATCAAAATCAATAACCCACCAGGCCTCTGGCACAATACTACAGTAGTAATTACTTTTTGACCAAAATGACATTATTTGATCAAATATTTATCATTCAGATCATAGCATCCTCCTTTATAAATACTTTGTCTAGAAACAACTGAAATAATGTAGGACTAATAATCTACCAATCGATCTGAGTTTAAGTACTTTGATCAAAATCAAATTTATACCTCATTTGCAAATCAAGAATTGGGTTTTGTCGAGCCAGACGACATTTTGTTGCACGTTTTATGGTTTTAGTTTTATCTAATCGAAAGCAGCTAGTTTACCCACTTCAATATTAAGTCATTTGTGACGTGATTCTTCTTACATACACCAAACTATTTCAGCGTGTTATTTCATGTTGATTTTACTTGTGACGATTTACCGTGTTATTATCTAGACACAACTAGGAATGTTCTTGACTTCCAAAGGAAAATAAGATCAATTAGTCCAGGCCAGTAGGTTTATAGTGTTTTCGCAAAAAAGCTTTTTTTTCACAACTAGAATGGATTCCATGGATTCGATCTCTTTAGCTTTGCCTTGAACGAAATCAAGACACCAAATGTAACATCCTCTCAATCAGATATCGCTGCATTCGGTCCAACACGTAGTCAGACAGAGACAGACATACCCCGGTATACCTTTCATGCCCTCAGCACTACTGAAGCTTATTAGTTCAGTTGCAATAACAAAAATAGTATGCATATGCTTTTGTACAAAATCTTATATGTATTCCTTCCACAGACATGTTTGGGAAATGGAGGCGGATATTCGCACGGACAGATAGAAACTCTTCCTACATCTTCTCCAGACGGTGAAATCACATTTGGTGTGCATGTAAATGATAACAAAGCCAGTGTGGCTAATGTAAACCTTGCTGATGTCACTTGCCTTTTAATCAGTAATATATATGCATAATTACTAATTAATTATTAATTGTTTGTAATTAGACAATATGTTAAGAATAGATGATTTAGATATATAATTTGGTGTACAAATTGATGATAAAAATTTTCTATAAAAGCTTGTTAAAATTTTAATGGGTAGAGGAACATAATAACAGTATGTTGTCCTTACAACAGATGAAATATTCTGTATCCCTTTACGGTGAGGAAGTCAGTTTAAGCTGGTTAAAATATATAACACGGTCAATCATCACAAGTAAAATCAACATGAAATAACATGCTGAAATAGTTTGGTGTATGTAAGAAGAATCACGTCACAAATGACTTAATATTGAAGTGGGTAAACTGGCTGCTTTCGATTAGATAAAACTAAAGCCATAAAACGTGCAACAAAATGTCGTCTGGCTCGACAAAACCCTTCCTAACACTACTACATTTGTTTTCTAGTTCAACAAAATTCTTACCAACTGTGCTACATTTTATTGTCAGGCTCAAAATATCTTATCAAGAGAAATATTTGTCGAGTAAGATGATCATAAAATGTAGCTGTGATAGTAAGATTTTTGTTGAGTCAGACAATACAATGTAGCACCGTTGGTAAGATTTTGTTGAGCCAGACGATAAAATGTAGCACTGTTGGTAAGATTTTGTTGAGCCAGACGATAAAATGTAGCACTGTTAGTAAGATTTTGTTGAACCAGACGATAAAATGTAGCACTGTTGGCAAGATTTTGTTGAGCCAGACGATAAAATGTAGCACTGTTGGTAAGATTTTGTAGAGCCAGACGATAAAATGTAGCACTGTTGGTAAGATTTTGTTGAGCCAGACGATAAAATGTAGCACTGTTGGTAAGATTTTGTTGAGCCAGACGATAAAATGTAGCACTGTTGGTAAGATTTTGTTGAGCCAGACGATACAATGTAGCACTGTTGGAAGATTATGTTGAGCCAGACGATAAAATGTAGTACTGTTGATACGATTTTGTTGAGCCAGACGAAGATGTAGCACTATTGGTAAGATTTCTGTCAGAGCCAGACTATAAAATGTAGCACTATTGGTAAGATTTTGTTGAGCTAGGCAAAGAATGTAGCACTGTTGGTAAGATTTTTGTTTAGCAAGACGATAGAATGTATATACGTTGTTAGTTAGGTTTTAATTTTGAGCCAGATGGCATTTGTTAGTTTTGTAATTTTTATCGTAATTTGTACGTAATTTGGCTTTGTCATCATTTCCATGCACCCATTTTTTCACATCTAGAATGGATACCATGGATTAGATCTCTTTAGCTTTGCCTTGAACGAAATCAAGACACCAAATGTAACATCCTCTCAAACAGATATCGCTGCATTCGGCCCAACAGTTAGTCAGAGAGAGTCAGACATACACCTTTCACACCCTCAGCACTACTGAAGCTTAGTTCAGTTGCAATAACATAATAGTATGCATATGCTTTTGTACAAATCTTATATATATTCCTTCCACATGCTTGTTTGGGAAATGGAGGCGGATATTCGCTCGGACAGATAGAAACTCTTCCTACATCCTCTCCAGACAGTGGAATCACATATAAGTTGGTGTGCATGTAAATAAAGACAAAGCCAGTGTGTCTAATGTAAACCTTACTGATGTAGTTTTGCCTTTTAATGAGTAATATATATGCATAGTTAATAATTGATAATTATCAATTATTCATAATTAATTATTAATTATCAATAATTAATTATTGTTTGTAATTAGACAATATGTTAAGAATAGATGATTTAAATATATAATTTGGTGCACAAATTGATGATAAAAATGCAAATTTTCTATAAAAGCTTGTTTAAATTCTAATGGGTAGAGGAACAAAATAAAAGTATGTTGTCCTTACAACAGATGAAATATTCTGTACCTCTTTACGGTGAGGAAGTCAGATTAAGCTGGTTAAAATATACAACAGGGTAAATCATCACAAGTAAAATCAACATGAAATAACACGCTGAAATAGTTTGGTGTATGTAAGAAGAATCACGTCACAAATGACTTAATATTGAAGTGGGTAAACTTGCTGCTTTCGATTAGATAAAACTAAAACTATAAAACGTAATAGTAAGATTTTTGTTGAGTCAGAAGATACAATGCAGTTTTGATGAGTCAAACGATACAATGTAGCACTGTTGGTAAGATTTGTTGAGCCAGACGATAAAATGTAGCACTGTTGGTAAGATTTGTTGAGCCAGACGATAAAATGTAGCACTGTTGATACGTTTAGCCAGACGAAAATGTAGCACTATTGGTAAGATTTCCGTCAGCCAGACTATGAAATGTAACACTAATGGTAAGATTTTGTTGAGCCAGACGAGAAAATGTAACACTATATTTGGTGGGTAAGATTTTGTTGAGCTAGACAATAAATGTAGCACTGTTTGTAAGATTTTTGTTTAGCCAGACAATAAAATGTATCGTTTTTAGTGAGGTTTTTTGTTGAGCCAGTCGGCATTTGTTTCAGGTTTGTGATTTACTCGTAATTTGTTGTGACTATGATGGATGCACTTTAAAGCCATTGATCATGATAAAAAAGGAAATTACACCATCTCGTCATTATATTCAACTGTGATAACATCAAAGTGTCTATAGTAAGAATGCCAAAAACGACAGACTACTTAGTTTTTAAGTGTATATATGACTACCTGTAATAAAACATGTTCTTGTGAAACAGCGTCGATGACAAGTTTTGATCCTATATCAGCTCATCAGATAGTTAAACCATTCTAAAAATATTCCAAAAATACTGCATAGAAAATCGTAGCTGGAATGATAGTTACTACCACACCAGAATGACTATAGCGTTTAACTTAGGCGGCATGGTGTTTTTACAATTCACAAAGCATTTTTTGTTTCCACTTACACAAACAAAACAAAGGCACGCATCCACATGATATGTTACGTTTTATCTCACTGTGAACACAATAAGCAGTTCTGTGTTTGAATCTTCCTTGTCTAATTTGATAGTGATGTTGCTTTGTGTTCCCAGTGATATAAAATGTATCATTTTATAGGTTTGTACGCTATCATATGTTTGTATTTTGTTTTAGCAATTTGTAACAAAAAACGTCAACTTGTGTAAAATGTCAAAAACATATGCTGCCAGATTGAAACTCTATAATCACTTTTGTTTGGTAGTACAGAAGAGACTACACTCTCATTTCACTTCAATAAATATATCACCTATAAAGTTCACCAGTCAACCATGTCTTACCATGACAAATGAGCGAGTAAAAAGCTCCCAAACGTCTGGTAAACTTTGACCTTATTATGCAAATTTACAAATATTCAATCTTACTCAGCTGGAATCAACAAAATACAATTAGGATTCGCCGCTAGACGTTAGCAGATATTGAAATATATTTTCTTTCTTTTTTTAAATCAGGACACTGCAAATTTTTATTTTTATTTGTATTTGTATTTTTATCTTTTACACTTAACTAGTCATCTTTTAGTATACTCATCGGAACGTATTCCGAAAATGATGAACGACGTTCTTATGTTTGAATATTAAATATGAATAATATTAAAGTGATCATATGGAACAGGAGTATATTTTGGATTATCAATTTATAAAACAATTTTAATAGGGTTTCCTACTTCAGAAATCATTGTGATTGTCTAAGTCGCTGTGTGTGGTAATGCACTGCAAAAAGCAAAAAAAAATGTGTAAAAATGTTTGTTATTGTTCGTACAATAACAAACATATTACACATTTATTAATCTTTTGCAATTCATTGAACTACAAACAAGGACTTGGTATATGTTGTTTCACATTGATTTTTCAAGTAGGAAGTCATGATAAAAATTGTTTTATAAATTAAAAATCCAAAATAAATATCCCATTCCTTATCCACTTTAAAGATTTTTGGGGACAAACTTTAAAAAAATATAATATGACATTCATGTAAGAAAAATGTATTACAGCGTCATAGATTCTGAGAAATTGCATTATATTTCGTAGATTTACTCTTGATTTCATATCAAATCGAAGATGGAAGATGTTTAAAAAGGATTAGAACCGAATTACTGATATAATGCCGATTCCCACTAGAGATATACTTGGCTGACAGATTAGGGAAAATCTCCATTGAGATGACATGTGATATACAGTTTGGTGTTACTCTCGTTTCCTTTACTTGTAAATTCGAGTCATTGTGATACTTAAGCACCTTCAGATATTAAAAGTAATTTTCCAGATTGGGGATTACAATGCACAGGACGCCATGAGCTAAAACTCTTCATCCTTCAAACTTGCTGTAGTAAGTATGTAACAGTTGGGAAATCAAGTAATATGATATGGAAGATACTCCTGTGACTATGACAAGCATTCAGTATTACTGTAATCATTAATCATTCGCAATTAATTGCATTGGTAATAACGTATTTGTATAACAGAACGGAAATTCATACTTGACCTCATTTTACATAGCAATAGTGATAATGTGTATACCAAACCATGACCAGAGAGACTATACGTTTGATGGTTTTTTTTACATCTCTGGCAACGTTTTTTGTTACCAAATACACAAAAACACAGGCTCTGATAGGGCAAACGCACATGAATTGTTACATTTTATCACACTGTGAACACAAATAAACAGTTTTGTGTCTCTGGAGTGGTAGTACCTTTTTTGAAACCCGGCTTTGAAGTTTTCGTCTGAATCTCTCAGACGACGTAAATAAAATTGAAACTCTATAGTCACTCTGGAGTGGTAGTACCTTTTTTGAAACCAAGCTTTGAAGCTTTCGTTTGAATCTCTCAGACAACGTAAAAAAAATTGAAACTCTATAGTCACTCTGGGGTGGTAGTACCTATTTTGAAACCTGGCTTTGAAGCTTTCGTCTGAATCTCTCAGACGACGTAAATAAAATGAAACTCTATAGTCACTCTGGAGTGGTAGTACCTTTTTTGAAACCTAGCTTTGAAGCTTTCGTCTGAATCTCTCAGACGACATATAAAATTGAAACTCTATAGTCACTCTGGAGTGCTAGTACCTATTTTGAAACCTAGCTTTGAAGCTTTCATCTGAATCTCTCAGACATCATTAGCGTAATGATATTATACCGTTTCGTCAGGTAGTCCCTTCAAAACTAGATTTTTATCACTATTTGGATAACTCTCAATAGAAGATAACGTCAAAGCTAAAGCCGGAAATATGATAGGGTTTTGTTTGCCCTTTAAAAAAAATATCTTTTTCATCTTAAGCTACATTCGTTATCTGTGACAAGAGAAACGTTGATATAAGTTTATTACAATTATCATTTTGATAGACTTCACGATGCGTTACAAACGTCTGAATTAACGTTATTGCTCAGTCACATATGGTATGACAAAAAACGAAGCGAGAAGTCAGTTTACTCTATCAAAATCACTATAGTATAGACATACTATTAAATTGTTCTATAGGTTTAAATGGAACACATGTTAATGACTGCTTTCAATACAACGATACTAACTCATCGACGTTTCAAAATAATTATTTCCAAACCTACGAAACATCAATATATGTTTCGTTATTTAACCGATCTTTCTAAAGGTAACTGATTCAAATAGAAGCAAAACCAATTGAATGGTTTTAGTGCGTTACTCAAATATAAATGACCTCGGGGGTTTTGATATCAAAGTTTGCAAATGTAATCTGGACCGTCCATAGTGTACGTATTAACACATAATACACGCATTTGCCCAAACATGTAGACTATTTATGAAATGAACTGAATTCGTAATTCCGTAACTGATAGTTGATACGAGACTTAATGACTATGGCACACAATCCCGTAAAATTATGTATGTATGTATGTATGTATGTATGTATGTATGTATGTATGTATGTATGTGTATGTTTGTGTGTATGTATGTGTGTATGTATGTATGTATGTATGTATGTATGTGTGTATGTGTGTATGTATGTATGTATGTATGTATGTATGTATGTATGTATGTATGTATGTATGTGTGTGTGTACTACCCTGTAAATGGTATATATCATATTAATTACTCACATCAATGAATCCAACACTATTAATGCTACACAAATTTGACGTCATCTTCGACAATATGTGACTAGCGTTGTCTTGGTTTGCCTACATGTAGTCTTGAAGGACTAAAACGTTTACATTACTTAAGCTGTCCTATCTGCCATTTTGATTTTTAAAACATTCGCTCATTTAAAGCCTAAAAGCAGTCCTTAGATCCGGTAGTATTTACCCCCCCCCCCCCCCATAATATGATTGCGCAAAAAAGTTAACATACGTCAGAATAGAATGGAATTTCTATCCCATAAAATCTCACATTACGTTATCTAATTATGGATTCATCACGTGATATGATTAGGATTTAAATATGTCTAATAACGATTTAAATGTGCATACTTGTGAATTCGACCAATCAGGTTCTCTGGAGAGATGTCAGGGAATACTACCAGTTGTAATAACCATCAACAGTCTTGACAGGCTAGGCGTTATAGCCTAGTTCTTAAGGACCACAGTTAGGCTAATTAGTTGTAGCGAACATTTGCTCAAGACTTTCCCAGACATATTCAAGTTTCAGGCTATTGACCATCAAGGGTTCATGTTCCTCTGAATTCGACCAATTAAGGAGACCATGTTTAAATTTAATTTAACTATCCTACATTACATCTTTTGCCTTGAACACTGTATATACAATCTAACAATATCCCTAGGAACATCCCAAACATAATAAAAGCAATTTGACAAGTAGTGGTTTGTTCTTTCATTGATTTTTACACCTAATTGTATGCCAATGATGAGATCTGTAATAGCCTCGAACCTTCTTGCTACAATGTGTTCGGGAATATTCTGATACGATCTGATATATACCATCACACGAATCCACCCGATAGGTGTTAGCTGAAGTCTTTTATTCACGTTTCTTCATCTGATTTGTATACAAAGTTATCAATTCACATTTCTTCACCAATTATAGACGTTAACAGCCAATGGAATAACCCAACTAAATGCTCGAGCAATGCCCTCTGGCCGTTGTGATGCGTGTCTTGAGCCAAAGTGACCAAATTTGCATATTTACAACGGCCCAGTCATGTGGACTTGAACATTGTTTCATTGCCTTTGTTATTGCATTCGTAATGTTAATTGACACACAGTTCATGCATTTGGTGTACATTCCAAAACAATAACAACTAATTTCATCCAAATTTTACATATGATCTGAGATATTTCAAGGTTCTTCCAAGAGAGAGCAATGTATGCCGTTTTTCCTGTAAAGGCAGTGCGTGCAGGTAGAACAAACACATTCTTTCTGGTAAAAGGGAACTTAAATGACAATACGACATAGTTTGGCAAACAGGGTTAGTGCTAATTTTGTTCTTTGATTTAAGAGCTCTATAATTTTACAAATTCAAGTCACGTGCGTTGTGCCAGAGTTGATATAGAATTTCGTGGTAGATGTTAACATTAAAACACTTTTATAATTTTACATTGGTGTTAATCCTTTTACAAAATGCTTGCAGAAACTGGTGACTTTATTGCATTTAAACACAGTGGTGTTATCAATTTCATTGCAGCTTCGTCCAAGCATCGATCAAAAATTATTACAGGCAAACTTTTACGTAAAGTATCACCTGACAGTGATGCAATACAATGACCTTTTATCAATTTTATCACACATTTACAACAAAACTGTGAATTATAATATCTACACTAATATATGAAATGTTGGGATACATGTGGACGATGTCCACCAATATTGCAATCACTAAGAAATCACTGGAGAGTCTGAGGCTAATCAAATCACTAACAATACTCTCTCTAACTTGAATGCAATTGTTTATATATTGTACAGTTATTCCACCGTGCTGCATTCTTGCAGCTATGTATGTTATGATTCGTCTATTAGAATTGTCGGGAAAATACAAATTTGAAGAGAGTTATAGATAATATAAAGACGTTTTGTTTGGAGGATGATTTCGTGGGACACAAATTCAAATAATATTGTGCGTCCATTCAAACTTGTAGGATACTATCATTATTTTTCACCTGTTTCGTGTCAAGTAAACCGAGGCAGTATTTGACAAGAAACAGTGTTTTGACATTTCTAAAGGGATTTTAAAACTTTGGGCACAATTAACATCAGAACTATTTTGGTAACAGCGTTTTGGGAAGAAGATGATAACCAGATATTGAAATTGGCAACGTCTTAATAAACCTGCTTCAGTTGAGCCTCGGGCCAGCTTTCGAACGCTGTGTTTTGACATATACTTCATACATTCCGAACAAAAGTCGTGTTTAAGTGCCCAGGGCCGGGGTGATAGCTTCTTCTTTTTTCAAAGATAGCGGAATGTTTTATAATTACTGATGCGCCTCTAGAATAAGACGCCACGTCTATCGATGAAAAAAACCTGCCGTCTGTATTTAGACGTCACGTCTAGCCATAAGAGTTTACTACCTGTGTCTTTCCATCACTGCACGTGACAGAGATGGCAGGGAATCTGCAATTACAGTATTTACGTAATCCAATATAGATGCATATCTCACCAACACCACGCATTACTCTACAAACGTGTTTCTTTATCTGATTCCGACAAGTGTTTCATGTTTCTTGAACATTGGCAAATCCTTCAGTGTAACATCTGCTTGTACAACAAATTTAAAAAACAACAACAATGTTTTCAGTATACTTGTTGGATTAATGGTGCACGACATTTCTAGTTCTATATGCTGATCTAACTATAGTGTTTGATGAAAAATGACATCGTAAAATCAAAAGACACAAGTTTATTCTTCGTGAAGGTGATAGAATACAAAACTTTTCCAAATCTTTCAGTGTAATATCTGCTTGCAAGAACAAAAACAGCTTGTTTGTTATTCCTATTTGAACAAGGTTCAGATGGACACCGTATGGAGATGCCCGATCAAACAATAATTACTGTTGAAATTTGGCATCGCAAAATTAAAGGCACTCGTTTATTCTTAGTTAAAGGGGCATAAGTTAAGTTTATTCGTTTAAAGGCGAGATGTATGCTACTTATTTGAAAGTATTGTACTTACTGAAGCACACTTAGCTATCACTTGCAAAGGACTAAGCTCAAACCTGGTATTAAGATATGACATATATATATACATTCCGATGACGTAAATTTTTTTACACGTATTAAAAAATGTCGAGGAATCCATACTCGGCAATCAACTGTTCTAACAATGCCACAAGACAATTGTAATGCCATGCATGACATGCATCAACATTAACATTATACTAGAATTGTTTAATCGTAGGTTTTATGTAAATATTTTTCACTTGAGTAAACGGTTTATAAACTCAGCTTATGCCACTTTAAGATGATGGAATACAGAAACAAATGTAGAGAGAGAGAGAGAGAGAGAGAGAGAGAGAGAGAGAGAGAGAGAGAGAGAGAGAGAGAGAGAGAGAGAGAGAGAGAGAGAGAGAGAGAGAGAGAGAGAGAGAGAGAGAGAGAGAGAGAAACGTTTTGAGTTATCATCATTTTTATTATTCTTTGTTTCTTCCATATATGTATAAAAGACAAAATTGCAAGGTTATAGCATTTACGTACGCATTTATTTTGGGTCTTCAAGATCAAACTAAACGCATTGCCAAAGTTCAAGCCTCGACATTCGAAAGTTCAATAACCCAGGTACAATCTAAATTTGATATACAAGGTCGCTCATAATGATCTCGACTGTCTTGACAAAATACTTACTTGATAGCAGCCAGCAGCAATTTGTCGTTTATATTGGAATGTAATCGGAATGTAAGGTAAATAGGTTATGGCCCCTACGTACGCAGAAGAAAGTGACAATGACAGTGTCTCTGAACTTGGTCATTGGCTAAATTTAAATCAATGTAATTTAGCTCTTAAGGTGAATTCGATTGCCTTTCCTTCAGGTAAGTAAAAAAACCCAGCAATTTGAGTACCACTTATAAGGAGAGATCGAAGTGTTTGTTCCTTTTGAGATGGTAATGTGAATTCTTTACCACTGACTGAGTAGCCTTGCTAGTGTAACTAGAAGTACCTAAAGCTTATAAATATTATATCCTTTCTATATTTTTAAAACTCAAGGGGAAAATTTCAAGCCCGAAACATCGGCTTCCCATCTGCAATTCATTATTGTAACTGCGTTTAAACATTTGCTTTTCCCCCTTGCACAGGTGATATAAATATGTAAGTTGTTAAGTACTAATTTCTGCAATAATTGGAATAACGGTTTTCATCCAGCCGTCTGATAACTGCCTACTATACAAATGTACAAGCCAAGTTGAACAATATATATATATATATATATATATATATATATATATATATATATATATATATATATATATGTATACATCACGACAACGTGTGTCTACATCACTGGTTCTGATGTCTTCGAAATATGAGTGAAAACGTTCAAAATTTCCATTAAACGTCTATTGACTCGAATTGACAAAGCCCCTTGGGTCACTCGTATTTGACTAGAAAAATATTTGGGAGTAACATTTAATTGTTTGTTTACTTTAGAGAAGATATTAGATATCAACCCAATGTAGGAACAGTCCAAAATGACTAAACACATGTCAAGCGAAGTGGGGCTTTTTTACAAGATATCACAGTTTGAGAAAGTTAATACCAGAGTGCTATTTTATTACCACAAAATCATATGTAAGTTGTTAGTAGTAATCATTACAAGTGTATTACAGGCAGGGATAATTCTGACAGGACTTTTCCTGTAAGCAAGGATTGGTAACTTTGTAGTAAGAATGTGAGTGTGACTGACGGCAAAAATATATGTACTATGTTCTATGTATCGAGTTTATGTATCGATTTCGAATTCAGCTCAGGAAGAGAAGAACAGCAGGCAAAAAAGAAATTAGAACTGTTCAGTGAATTCTGTAGAAACATTCTAGATAGCCATGTAGGATCTAGGAGATCATTAAGGGCGATTGAATACGGCGTTATCTGTTTTTAAGAATAATGTTTGACTTCGGATAAATATGACAAAGAAAGCCTCACAAAGAAATCGATATGTCAGTTTTGTTTAGACATTGGAGATCAGATATTTTAAAACGAGGCATGCACCATTCCTGAATGTTAAATTGCGAGAATTCCCGCCGTAATGAGACGCAGTCATACAGCTGTAAGTGATATAAATACATGTATCTGCCATTGAGATGCCTGTCGTTGCCATGCGGATAATGTATGGCCCGAAGTGAACGAACATCGCATTTGACATACAAACCAAACAACCACTTTATCATGTAAGATCGATAATCGAAGTTGTCGTCTGTGGTGAAGTTAATGTATCTGACATAAATCAATAGGTGGTCCATCGAATAAAGTTAACTCTGTCATGATCGATGACACTCAGTCTTCACAAGGTATGCCAGCGAGTGAGGGTGTTATCGACCAGCACTGCATAGATCCACGACTCAATAAAACGTTGCTATCATTGACTACTTATATGTAATAGCGTTGATAACTACACAATGAAGTACAACTTGCCAACTTAATGATATAGAGGTATCCTCTTTCTTAAATGCAATATTTTACTAAGACTAAGTGAAGGAACTCATGTAACTAGTTCAAGAACATTTACAATATCGATCGAATACAGTATATTGTTTAATGGTTATTAGCTGTGATTCACTGAATATCCATTTTAGCTCTATCGATATGACAGCAAACAACTCATGACATTATAAAAAAGGATGTGCGGCTCAATGTGTCAAAATCAGTCATTGTGGTGTTTTCGTTAACGTTGTCACGTGGTGTTTTTTTCTACGCACATCTAAATGTTACTAGATTTTGGATAAATGTCACAGTGAGATGTAAGAAGTGGTCACATAGACGCCATAGATTTGAATGCATGATTTCAAAATGCTGACTTTCCGGGAGAAGGTATAGTGTAAACTAAAAAGAAAAAGAACGAACGAAAAAACGCCATTGTTAGAACAGCACCTACACACAACCACCTATCTGACAGCAATAATTGTCCCCACAATAGTTGCAACCATTCCAAGATCGAATATAATTTGTAACCCCCTACGCCTTAAGTCTTCTTCATGTCAAGCGAGTTTCCTAATACAGAAATGATATAAAAAAGATGTTGCAGAAGAAAACTGTTGATTGTATCTTATATCAGTGGGTGTGTCCCTTTTGACGTTAGTGGTTCGTTAAGGTTGCTAAAATATCAACAGAAACAAACTATAACATTCTCCACATGCATGGTATCAGACAAACTTTAATATTCTAGACTCGTTTTCTCGAAACGTAACCACTATAAACTATGCATATCATTTCAGGGAACTGAAGGCACTCATGTCAATGAGCCAATGACTTGAGGTTTCGAAATATTAACTCGAAGTATCATGAAACTATATAAAACACCATATTGGACGAGGGTGCTATTGATTGCGTCAATACATAGATCTATGGTGCGATTGCTAACGGCTACGTCTCGCCGTGGCGCGTTAATCAGACTAATACCAATAGCAAAAGTAGTCGATGTAAAAATGTGGAAAACAAAGACTATATCGCTGTAATAGAAAACGCCTCAGATGAGTGCCGATAATTTGAACTTATTCCCAACATACAACACATTTTTGTAATTACATGTATCAATATAACTTAGGGCACACATACATGCTAGAGGACACAGTTGAAGATAATCCACTTTCGTGCTGCAAACCCTATACACTAAAATAGTATGTGTATAAAGCAGGGAGTGGTTCATTTATCTGCTATTTATATTTACCATACCGTATATCGAAAGCGTTATTTAGGACTAAAGTAGTTGTTAAGAAACTCGCGATTTTCTACAAAATCGATGAAATGAAAATAATTAAATAGTTGTAACTATATTGATTTCATAATCAGGTTTAAATTTGCCTGTGGGGGTATTGAGAACATTGAAAATATTCTATTCTGAACTATGGGTCGAAAACACTTCAGAAAGTCTATCTTTCAGAAATCGGGAATGTCAATGATGTCAAATTCATATTATTCCTAACCTATCTAAATAATATTGAGGTTATAAACAGAACGATGTGTTACTTTATTTTTTAATCTCTGAGGGTGAAGTGTAGTTACAAAATATGAAGTGTTGGCGACGACGGGTAGTATTGCTTGAAGATAGTTATGATAGCGTATATAAGCTTTATATTGTACTATAGTGAAGGATTTTTATTGCGGCCACGTCTTCCTTTTTCATCAACTATATTCTATTCTCATGTCGTCATTTAAGAATTTGGTGAAGTGTGAGTCAACGGCATTGAGATCTTTACAGAGCGAAGTAAACAAAAATGTACAAAATTACTGAAGGGCGAAAACCACACGCTCTCACGTTCTATGATTTCATTAAGTTCAGATTGAGTGAATAAAAAACCCATGCTATGAAAAACGAGGCATTGTAATGGCGGCGGCGTCTTATGTACCTATTCAAGGAGATGGTTTGGATGCTGGGACCTCTAAGCTGAATGAGAAAAATTTGCTAGAAAAATGGATATTATATCCGGTATGGCCTGCAGCAAAGAAGCCACAAGATGATAAATTCATAATCACTAACTGTGTATGTATGAAAACAAGTACCTGGAATTCTCTCATGACAATAGCTTGTGTACATATGAGTATAATAACTCAACAGGCTGTCAAATAAAAAGCCTGTAGCCAGAAAAATATGTCGCCTACACGCAGATAGTGGAATTACAAAAACGCCTTTTTTGCAAAAAACCGCTAGCACTGCTCTCACTGTAATGATAACATTGGCTATTGTTACAAGATTAATTTCAGAAAAAGTGTTATGAAGAATCGTAAATGAAGTAATTTGGAGAAGGATACCATATTACAAAAAGCTTCAGCCATTTTACAATAACAAGGATATTGAACATGTTAAGTTTTGTAGTTTCCAAAAGTCAGAATCAAGATACAGAGACACTCGTAGGAATATGATCATACACATGATTCAACTTCAATGTTATTTCAGTACCTTACAATATATTTTAAGTGTCCTTCCATAGCAATATTTTTTTGTGCAAATAAATTGTGAACCCACATGCGCCGTCTAATGTTAACAGTAGCAGACATCAGTTCGTTATGATACTATTTACATAGTGCCATTGTCACGTACATCTACTTTTGCTTCTTAAAAAATCCGAAGCTGCCATCCTTTGAATCCATTAACAAATTACAATATGGTTACACCTGATTTCCTTATCCTTCATTAGATTCTTCTGCCTTGAAAACTTGACAAACCCAATAAAACCCTGAGAACATCACAAGAAATGTGAAACCACTCTGCTAGGTAATTGGTGAAATTAATTATTGAAAATTCAATTTTCAACCCATTCACACGTGAAAGATCACAACCCTAGGAACGTAAACACATCAAACTGATCAACCCAGTATTTTTGAATTCATTCCTTTGGACCAAAATAAACATGTTTACCTGATTTGCATACCAAGAAACTACATTGTCTGGAATGACGTTTTTATAGTACATACCCGAGTATAAGACAAATACGTCCAGCAGATTTTGATATTTTGTGACAAATAATTTCCTCGCTTGATCTCACCCACCTGTTTACTGTATTTTCATCAATACAATTAATAAACATCCACTGTATTTCTACAAAATGCAATCGAACTAAGTGCTTCGATGTCAAGGCGTTCTGTTAGAAGAACGTTACTTATGTTACCTTTTATTGCTTCCTAACTAAAGGATCATATTATTTTGTCTTGAAAAATGTTCAGGCCTAAAAAAATAATTGTTTGGTTCCGGTTACCCAACCGCACTTAGTTTTTCACTGCCGACCCTAAACCTTTTTTACGTATTCGAGAAAAAAATTAAAAAAAATCGCGAAAAATTGTGAAGTCTCACGAGAAATAGTGGATGGGGAAACTACCATCATCTTAAAAAAAAGACACTCTGAAACTGCTCTTCCAATATGTAATGGCTGTATATCTGATGGGAAGAAATAAATAAAACAGAGGCCATTTGGAAAACAATGGAAAACCTGAAGTAGACACTACCACAAAAAAAAAATAGAATAAAATAAAAAATCGACCTGCCCCACTAAAATTGAGCGTAATCGGAACAACACAATTTTTTTATTAGGCCTCATCTAGACATCCCCAGGAACATGCCCACAAATTATTACACAAATCGGTCCAGTAGTTTTGATCAAACCCGATCCTATTCCGATTGAACCAGACACCAGAGATATCATTCTTTACAAGTTCCCTGGCAATCGACAAAGTGTGGCGATGATTCATTTAAAAAGATGATTTCATACATCAAAACAAACAGACCGACAGACAGACAGACAGACACACATGTACAGGCAGGCAGACACAGACAGAGAAACAGACAGACAGACAGACAGACAGACAGTGAGTGAGTGAGTGAGTGAGTGAGTGAGTGAGTGAGTGAATTAGTGAGTAGGTGAGTGAGTGAGTGAGACACAGACAGACAGACAGACAGACAGACAGACAGACAGACAGACAGACAGACAGCCATAGGTAGTCAGGCAGGCAGGCTGACAGACAGACAGGCACAGACAGACAGACAGACAGACAGACAGACAGACAGACAGACAGACAGACAGACAGACAGACAGACAGACAGACAGAAATTCATCTTACCACTTCTATGGCATTATTTAATCGTTATTAATTTGTTTCAAAACTAAGTGTTTTTCTAAGTGTACTTTACGATTTGGACATGCTCTTAATAGACCCTGTCATGATCGACTTCAGTACACTGGTACAATCTAAGCTCAATGGAATGTTTGGTTGATACTTGGTTTCAGTGACATTTACATTTCTGGCAATTCAATCCCACGACATTCAAGTAATGTTTTCTCTGTCTTGAATGTAAGATATCAGACTAGCACACAGCGCGATAATTGAGTACAGGCTTCTCCCTGTCCTCTGACTATCATATTAGAGTCATATCGCGTCCATCTCAATGAGTGGAACACTTGCAGCACAAACCAATACGTCATCTCAAATTGCAAACACATTGCTTTCAATTTTTTTCAGTGTCACAATCATTTTGTGAAGCGGTGTTAAGTTACAAGATTGTATTGTGAAGATGGCTAAAGAAGATGTGACCTTTTCAACGATAAGATTTGTAAAAGTAGACTTAAGGAGTTAACCGAAGTGGATTACAGGTACATCGTCATCGTGTAGATTGAATTAGAATGCATAATTAATTGAGTGAAAGTCCTGATTTGGAAGAATAACTGAGCTTAATGGTTAAAACAACAAGGTTGCATGACCAGGAGCAATACACCTGTACTCCGATTGGTAAGGGACGCGAA
>NC_135563.1:8561154-8633654 GCF_964340395.1 Glandiceps talaboti | reverse complement strand
CCAGCACCACCACCACCACCACCACAAACACCAACACGTATTATTGTTGATTCACTATTACAGGTTATAATTGTTCCTTGTGACCAAAATGTGTTGGTTGAATAGTCACTATATATTTCTGTCATTTATCGTCTTAAAAAACTCATTTATTTATTTATCAAAATATTATTGATAGTTTTATGAACATGGGTGATAAGGCCTATAAAAAAATTCTCTGGTTCCGGTTACCGGACCCCATCTAGTTTTTCAACGCCGACCCTAAACTTTTGTTACGTATTCGAGAAAAAAATAATAAAATCGCGAAAATAGTGGAAATAGTGAAAGAGGAAACTGACACATCTTAAAAAGACTATATAAAACTATTCTTTCAATCTGTAATGGCTGTACATCTGATGAGAAGAAACCAATAACACAGAGACCCTGTGGAAAACAATGGAAAGCATAACTACGTACCTGAACTAGACACTCACGTATGAAAAAAAATCTGCCTACCCACCTATTCTAAAAATTGAGCGTAATCGGAACCACACCATTTTTTTTCTTAGGCCTAACCACGTTCAGTTTGCTTCCTAACTAAATCAACAGATGCAAAGAGCGGCATCATTCGAAGTTCTGTCATGAATTTGTAATTACTATGTTTGGGTGCAGACATGACGCTGTTTATACATGTCGCCAAACACCTAGTTTAGAGAAATGAATATCTTTTATTGCAATAGCCCAGACGTAGACACATGGATGTCAAGACAATAGCTACACTTGTATCGTATGTCTGGAGATAAAAACGGCTAATCTCCCCAACTTTTGTTCCATTAGTTTGGTTAAAAATTTTGTTACTGTACCCGATTTCACTCGTTTATTTTATGTCTGAACTTAAGAGACGAGAATTCCTATCAACGAATATTCTACTTCTAGCCATCCAGTGCTTTTGGGTTGGGAACGGGGTTGGCAGAGATTTTTGATTCCATGATGTCGCTGGTCACATCGATATTGTGGGTTGGGGGCATTGGTTTAGTGGTAATCGTTTTCTGGCTTCGAATTTCGCCAATATTGTAAGTTGAACTTGCTCTCCTGTTCTTGGACTACGCATACAACCACATATTATTGTCGACTATGGTACGTAAATTTCTGACTGAAATAATCACATATTCTAAATATGCCAAAATTTTATCTAATATGTTTTAGTCTGTAACATTTAAAGAGAGGAGAATGTCGTATTTTTTATTTTCATTTTTACGGTTTGGGACAAGCCTCGGAGGAGAAAGAGCAATGTTACGAATTTGTAATTACTGTGCTTGAGTGCAGACACGAGACGGGGTTCATACATGTCGCAAAACACCTAGTTAGAGAAATAGATATCTGTTATTGCAAAAGCAAAGACACATGTGTGTCAAGACAATAGCTACACTGGTATCGTATATCTGGAGATGTCATTCAAGTTCAAACTTTATATAGTCCTTTGTTTCATTTCCATGACGCTCATAATTATGCATGACCTATTGTTATCTTCGGAAGCTCGTCTCCTATGCGTGACTTATTGTGATTTAAATTATTGTAACGACCATAGTGCCGCATGTCTTCAAGCAAACTTGGATTTTGACCGCGGAGGTGTGAGCATCTGCCTCTCCTGGCTCTGTCTTTGGAGTGAGGCCGTGTGGAGGCCGAACTCAGGGCTTTGATAAATAAAGTCTATGTTCCAGTTATACAACATATGTCGTCTCGTATGCAGTTTATCATGTTACTTCAGTACTGGCTAATCACTGAGATTTGATAGTTCGGTCAACACCTAAACTGGAAGATCGAAAGAGCGCGAGCGTCCCTCGTGTCTAAGTAAGGCTCTGAGTAACTGCAATTAGATAGTAGGTGACGTATTGTTGACTACAGTGACTGTCGGGTTTGTCTGTGGAACGATTCCACGTTTCCCATGATGCACCATTCAATATGGCGGATTTATGATTTCTTATTGTATTATTGTAGTTCTCACTGTATTCGTATTGTATTTTCAGTGTGTGATAACTGCGCATGCGCTCAACGCCGAATTTATAAGCGTTTTAGTTATGTATTCCTCCAAGAGATGGTTAAGTATGCCCACGAATCAGTAATTAGAATACTGCGGGTACCTTTTAAGCATACATCACAAATTAATCCCCAAAACGTATAAACTCAGTTTGTGACCTTTTAAATTTATTGTTTGGATGCATGATATCATAAAAGCAGCGAAAATCAATTATTTTATACGTGGGACGAACAAGCAGGGTTCATTCTTGAGTATGATCTATCGTTCGTGGTGATACACTTGACAATGTATATAACTGTAGTCATTCCGGCAACCATAATCGTTGTAGCAAACGGTTATTTTATTTATGTGAGAAAAAACATAATCTTTTAAATCATCACAATCTGTAAGTGAGTCATGTTGTGATTAATGATAATAATCATTCACCCTACCATTGCCACTGTTGTGCGGAACATGAAATAATTTTAATATTTTCTTTATTGGATCATAAACTATAATTGTATGATATCAAATCCAGCTTTCCAGTGATGCTGATTTATCGAGTTACAAGAAGCAAATATGTGCTGGGTAAGCGATCTCGTTACAATTCACTGAAGGCTTAGGAGACTATTCGTGTGCGCGAGAATGGTCTTAAAATCGCCTCCCGTGTTTAAACATTGTGTTTGAAGCATATGTTGTAATATATACAGTGAATGGACCAAGGCCGATGAATACAACTGTGGAATCAATAGCTTTGACTTTGAATGTATTTCGTGAGCTAATGAAGACTCCATGCACAGATAACATTCGGTTAACACAACAAGATCACTACACAGACTACACTGGATGCCTCTGATATAAATTTTCGTGATACTCTCATCAGGTTTTTTTTTTTTATGTCTGTGAATGTTACTCACATGCATGGTGAATTATTCGCTTCATCATTGATAACCAGGACACTGACGGTCAACTTGAACACAGTTGGTTTAGGATCCCTGGAGTTTTAAATTTGCTGCGATCAATTACCAACGCTAAAGTATTAAGTCTTGGCATGAAAGTTCCCTGATTCCTGATTGTCACGAACAGGCAATATAATTCAAATTGAATGCTATTTATTCCTTCTTAGTATTTTCCATTGATTATTTCGAAATTTGCATATAGTAACAACTCATTAATATAATCAACATCAATGAATCCTAATTGCCCTCTGATTGCGCACTAGTTGTCTGACTATTTTATAAACGGTTTGTTGGTAATTATAGGCAAATTATTTCAACACGTATGATTGTCCTCAGGCCATCCAAACCTATCATCTCAATGAAACCGTTGCCTTGCTCGTTTACACTCCACCTAGGGTGATTAACATTTACATAATGCTATTAGACGAAATAAGATTTTACACTATGCTAAATTACCTTTAGCAGTTCAGATGACACTTTCGTTATTGATACCCTCCGACAGACTACGATGGTACACATGCGGAGTGTACAATAGTTACTCTAAGAATAATAATCATTCCTAAACACTCCAAGTTAGCCCAAGATTCAATTATCAACCTTGTACTATGAAAATACATACATAAAACCTTGAATAAACTATTCTAGTATCATGTGAATGTTTAGTGCATTTCTCGAGTCTCTTTTTTAAGCCCACACTAGTAAGTCAAAGCCTGAATCGTTGACATATATCACTCGGCACACCCATTGTTTGATTATGTTACCGTCCAGGTACACGTTATAGTGCTGATCTTTTAAAACCAAAATTATCGTTTGAAAAAAGGTCTCTATCCAACTGCTGTTCGTATTTTAAACAAATCATAATGTTGTTGTAATGTCAATGTTTTTTATTTTTTTGTTCTAATTGGAATTTTTAACCCGAGTTTCGCAAAACAACCTCAAGTACAAATACATATGATAATACAGTATTATTATTATTGACTGCATAGTAAGGATTTCCTGGACCTCGTTTACTTTTATACGACGCATGATAAATTTGTTCATCTGATCGTTTCAAAGTTATATCTTAATACAAGGTTTGAGTTCCGCCACTTGCAAGTGATGACTAAGTATGTTCAGTAAGTAGAATACTGCGAGTATCTTTTAAATGTACAACCAAATTACGCTCAAAATATGTATAAATGCAGCTTGCACACCTTTAATCATGTTGTGTCATTGATATTGTATTGTTTAGTTATATCATTCATTGAACATGGATTACATTCAGTAATTGATTGAATATTTACAGCTGTGAATGGTTCTTATAATTGAATAGTTTCGTACGTGATTGCTCCGATACTTATTATGCTGTTGCAGTAGGGTTGAACACAAATTCGATTTTTCTATTTTTAGAAAAGCACACGCCTACACATTAAAACAACATCCCTTCAAAATTGATGCTACTGTTTTGATCCCCTGTTTGCGAAAATATAGTTCTGGTGGTGATTTCTAAATGCTCAACAAATAAATACATACGTACGTACGTACGTACATACATACATACATACATACATACATACATACATACATACATTCATTTGTGGTATGTTTGTTGTAATCACGAGGCAAATATACATGCTTCAGCAAAAACAAAGTAAGTCAAAATTAAGAACAAGAAATGTGATCAAATAGTCCCAGTTACAGTAATGTGAGCTGTACAGTGACGCCCCTCCCCCTCAATCAAACCAAGTTGTATACGTACAGCCTAAAGCATGGTCTTAGTGACTTGAATCTTAAACATTAGCTTTAGATGACAATAACCTTGAATATGGCTATGGTTTAATATATAAAGAATAATGAGAGCATTAACGTTTTCATCAAATGTAAAATGTCTCTTTCCAAAGAATTATGTCTATGCCGAGAAATATACTGAGTTGCTTAAAGTGGCACAAGCTTGGTTTATAAGATATTTACTCAGGTGAAATACTTAAATAAACCTATATTTTAGTATAATTTCAATGTCAATGCATGCGTTCTATAACATTGCAATTATCTTTTGGCATTGTTAGAACAGTTAATTGCATGGTAGGGACTTCATGAACAGGTTTTTTTTACGTATGATAAATTACGTCACCGGATCGTTTATAGGTTATATCTTAATACCAGGTTTGAGTTCAGTCAATTGTGAGTGGTGGTTCAGTATGCTTCAGTAAGTTGAATATTACAAGTAGATTGTCAATATGCATGCCCAAATAAGTATAAACTCAGCTTGTGTCCCTTTAAGTAAATGGTAGCGGATCTCATTCAATCAGCACAGCTCACTCCAATGACTATTATCACAAGGGACTCTTTATAGTACATAGATAAGATAAACCGCTATCATATAGACATCATTTTCATAGCGTGTAATAATCAGGAAGTTATTTCATTACTCTAGTATCCCATTGCTTTGTATCTCATCACTGCATATGTGTTCACTAGTCTTTGTATTTCCTCAAAATGATCAATTCTTTAAATTTTCTTTTCAAATGAATCGAGTTTGTACGTTGAAAATAACCGGCATTAGCTGTTCGTTGTTATATGAAGCGAGATGTTAGTCAGTTTATTTACGGAAATCACCTTTCAGCCCTAATTTGAAGATTTATTGAAAGTATCGTTTCCCGATATCAGCGTTAACGTTATTTCAATTTTTCTAGAATAACGTTAACTGAAGCATGGTTGCTCATCACTGAAAGCTCTATCAAGCGTATCATATCGTAATTACAACTCATTGAAAGCAATCCGAGCTATGATAGTGGAAAGATGTCTTCGTCATGACAAGCTGTTCTCATACGATTTATTTGTCGCTGTCAATCCAATGAGTATCCGGCGTATGTATGAACTAAAGCAAACAACATCCTGAACACGTTGAGCAGTGGAATCCGTGACAGATTGTGTCTTTTGGCTTAGAGCTTGTGATAGTTCACAGTAGTCGAATGGTGGATGCAATTTATAACGGAGTAACTAATAAGAATAATATAAAGACGTTCTTGTACAATATATGGACTGTAATAAGACGACGGCTTGTCAGCTATCGGGAAGCAACCACAGACACAAACTAAGGTTATCGTTGCGGCTTTCCACATGTTGATATATTAAGCTAGTAGCGGAGGTTGTCGTATTTACACTCATGGTGGCGTTTCTGGCGGCAAGTTTTCCTCAAAAGGTTGCACGTCCAATCTCAATCCATGCTTACACTATCTTGATTACAAGAACGTCAAGGTGACTATATCCAGAAAACGAATTATGATATCGCCAACTTGTAGAACGTATCACTTTGAACAATAATAATTCTCCATTGTATCTACCTTAGTTAGCTTGCTTTCCATAGTAGTAACATAGTTCAGATCTTCTATATGTTAATTATACGGATAAATGACTTCCCGCAAATTCAATAATTGGCACGGTTCGGGTGCAAATACGTGTAACTTCACGCAGAACTACTAGTATTTTTTTCCTATCATTGCTGGGCGACAACAACCGTTTGAAAAAAGTTTGCAGTTTTGGTCTAACACTGCCAATATGTTTAGAGCTAAGCTACAGGAATATGGTCTGGGATTTGTGCCTATTTTGTCATTGTTGATTTTAAGTAAAAAGTTACTTAACTAATTCAAGGTGAATCATCCGTAGTCACCACCAAAACTCTTACAATTTACATTTTATAGGCTGGTATAATACCATATTAACGTGTGAAATATTTTCTCATGCATCGTATTCACTTTACCCCAGTTGAAATGTTACAAGGAAGCTAAGTGTGCAAACTTTACACCCTTATGACCTTCTCTACCAACGAAAGTTCAAACTCTTCATTTTCCTGTTTACTATTTGAGAAGTTATTTTTTGAAGTATAGTTATCTGATATCATGGCAGGACATTCGTACAATCCGAGGGCAACCCAAACTTTGGCCAAGACCTACATGTTACAGTGGTTCACAGCATAGCCAATACTAAAATAACGAAACCTCAAACAAACTAAAACGCCAGGGCAAAAACGTCGTCTGGCTCCACAAAAATCTTACCAAAAGTGCAATATTTTATCCTCTGGCTCCACAAAAATCTTACCTACACACAGTGTTACATGTTATCGTCTGGCTCCACAAAAAATCTTACCTACACACAGTGCTACATTTTATCGTCTGCCACAACAAAAATCTTATCAAAATAGATATGTGTCGAGCAAGACGATGGGATGTAGCCAGACGATAGAATGTAGAACTGTTGGTAAGATTTTTGTTGAGCCGGTCGATAAAATGTAGCACTGTTGGTAAGATTTTTGTGGCGCCAGACGATAAAATATTGCACTGTTTAGTATGATTTCTGTCATGCCAGACAACGTTTTGTTTCAGGTTTCGTCCTTTTAATTTTAGATTATTTACTGTGCATTCAATTGCGGAAAAATGGCCGGTTCCAGCACATATAGCTCTAAAACAAAATATTACAAATACTACAGGTTTATTAGATAGTAATGTATGTTATTTTGGCATATGCCCTGCCGCTACTTTTGAGTGAGCAGGATAAATTTCAGAGAGACCGCCGAAACTTTTAGTCCTTAAGCGATTTGTAATGATATCTTAATGTTACATTAAATCTCGTTAGGAGATTAAGATAAAAAATATGTCTAAAAATAGGTAACTTTAGCATGTTTAAGACAACTGACAAAATACTTTGACAGCTGCAGAGTACAGTGACTTGACCCTTGGATAAGTTACATCATGGTGTATGTAGTGGGTTCGAGCGAGGGATCCTGCCCAGGGCGATTTTAATTGGTTAAGTGTTACAAATGAATACAATGCAGCATTGCATACGTAAAGTTTAATACATTATATACAAAACAACAGAAAACGTCAACCTCTGCCTGATGAGAATTCAATCATTTAGCGACTCTCACCAACTTACTTTGATTAACAAAATAAAACATATAGGAGACTACATTCCTGATGGAGCCGATATACTGTATCGTGTTGACGGGAAACATGGCTGTGTCAAGTGTAATGATAAGAACACGTGTTTTGTAACATAATATCATCGGTATCACCACATCTGTAAATATTAATTTTGTGATCGCAACCAAATTAAGGGCAGGTTATTTTTTAACTTACTGGGGAGTTGATAATTAGGTGATGTTTTGAAAGGGAGAGGGGTCTTATTGGAGAATATTTCTACGTGTTTTTGTCATGACATCACAATGCAGAAGGTATATCGGTGATATGAAATAATGGGTAAATTTTCCTTTATAGATATCAATGTGTAATTGGGGTTACCATGCTTGGCGTTTCATGTATGGGACATGACTTTTCTCATACGCAATCCAAAAGTGCAAAAAAATAATTAAAGGGTCGCTGCGCACAGTCGGGATGTAGAGTGAGATACTACTCTGGCAAGCACGGTCTCGTTTTACTAAGATAACCACTAACTAAACCTGTTGTTGTTCGATGTGGTAGATTACTACAGAAGTGGGTTATAGCAGTACCCTTGTTGTGTGAATCAAATCACCCTGTAGTCAAGAGAGTGTAATCATCGCAAGATGATGGAAGTTGTCAGAAATGCCACCCTACTGTGAATATAATTAAACCAATGTCCATTCAATAGCTTCTATCAACATGACGTCAGAACAATAGTTTGTGTCTATCTTAGTATTAAACCTAGCCCGAAACCTCGATTGCCAGAGTAGTAACTAATCATCTTGATTATCAGTAGGCAAGTAAACACTGTGTTGAAGCCATGAAAATCCTCACTTCGGCAATAGCCTGTCTCTACTGTCCTAGCTGTAAAAGAAGTTCCCAGATAGTTGGTATGTATAACCATAGGGTTATAAGCATATGTTACGTCATGCTAACAATTGTCTTAACCTTGTATACATTAAATGCCCTCCATCATATTTACATCGGTATGATCGACATGTAACGTCATGGGTCATGCAGGGAGTCTTGTCTTGAAAAGTGTCCTGAGGGAAAAGAGCATGCAGTGAAGACAGCTAGACAGTCTAGACTGACTTATAAGGAAAAGGTTACAGTAAAGTTGATTTTACGTTAATAAAGCAAAGTATTTGGGGAGTTACTAAAACGAATGACAAGTTGAATGACAGAAAACGACATGACAGTATTTACTCTGTGAAAAAATGTGGAATGACGCCCTCTGTTATAATTAGCGTGTGGAATGCCACCCTCTACTCTACAAACTATTTACATCATAGAGCACTCCACCTCCCGTGCATTGTTTATGGTTCATATGTTCATTCAAATACTTATATTAGAATACGATTTTACAGTTTCTATCAGACCAATGCATTGGAAGTTGACAAAATGCTAAATGTGTAAGTGCCAACGGCTGATGAGGGTCGCTTTGATGACGTCATTTCTGAAGTAGGTCATATTGGATTTTAAAATGTTGGCTTATGGAGTTAAATTTCGATTCAACACACCACTCCATCTAAATTTAATGGTTATCCCTTACGAAGTTCATTTCATTCTAAGAATAACCAACACGTGTTTATTTATAAGGTGTCATCTGAAATGAAGACGGCCGGGGTCACTACGTTTGTTTGTCCTTGCCAAATGGACCAAAACAGCCAAATGGTTTACTTTCAAAATTCCCCTTCATTTGTTTCTGGTCGAAATATTTTTTTTGTAATGAGTGCCTTGCACCATGTAGGTTGCTTTGATGAAGAGCAGACACAGCGTAAACATATAAGTTGTGGTTATGTGAAAACAAGAGACGAGGCGTCCTATGCATGTATGCGTACATATAGGCCATGGCGTGAACTCCAGGATATAAGGCGCACATCACAGGTTGACGTGGTTTGTTAATATCGCGTGAGGGCAATGTATTCAATGAATTTAATAACAAGGTCGTCATGTGAATTATTCAGTGTGGTGCAAAGCGCATTCAATCAAATAAAGACTAAACTGCTGTGAAAAATTTAATAATTATGTAACATTGTAATGGGCCTGATCAACTAGCGTAATCACAATTAACGAACGATTTAAGCTCTAGTTGTCTGACACTCGATGCCTGGCAAGTTAATATCAAATGGAATAATTTTGTTCAAGTTCTGTTATAACAAAATACATGTACAACACGGTATATCTGTGAGTGCAATGCAGTACAGATGTCTGCACGTTCCAGGAGGTACATAAGTTACGAAGACAGGCATCTACTGTTCAACATACATTTCTAAGTCGCCCGTAGTAGGCACACTATGTGGCAGGTAATTCAAACTTTCCCTGTCTGCATAGTTTTTGTCTATAAAAACGTAATTATATGTTCATTAAATTCATTACTGCCCGTACTATTTCATATCAGACAGATGGACAATCAATCCTTTTTGCACAACAATATTATGAGAACATTCGCGGCATTTCCTCCCGTCACTGCTATCACGGTATAATTTTACTTTCACAGCGGATGTTTTAGTATACATATGCATGCATGAGATTGTTTTGCCTAGCAGACAGTGAAGAACTTGCGACTGTTATATATTGTGTTTGGGGGTTATGGGGTGTGAGTGGACCTGCTTCTATTTGCCTGCCTGCCTGCCTGCCTGTCTCTGTCTGTCACTATCTGTGTGTGTGTGTGTGTGTGTCTGTCTGTGTGTGTGTGTCTGTGTGTCTGTCTGTCTGTCTGTCTGTCTGTCTCTCTGTCTCTCTGTCTCTCTGTCTCTCTCTCTCTCTCTCTCTCTCTCTCTCTCTCTCTCTCTCTCTCTCTCTCTCTCTCTCTCTCTCTCTCTCTCTCTCTCTCTCTCTCTCTCTCTCTCTCTCTCTCTCTGGCTGGCTATCTTGGTTGTGTTTACGTGTATGTGTACGTACGCACAAACGTGTCTGTAGGTGTACATACTGCAGGCTGGTACTAAGATCGACTGTACATACATGTGTATACCGTGAATGATATACATGAGTATGTTCGTACTTAAATATATAGAATAATTACACTTACCTTAATGATGTTGTGTGAGACCAAACACCATCGGACAATGATGAACACTCCTATATGGAGCTATCGGTTGCCAACGAATCGCAGTGATACTATTATAGCATTTGATCGTAATATATACAGAACCGAGAGTTCTTATTCAATCCATTAGCAAATCTGCATTCTACCACCCTCTAAAGGTCTGACTTCGTACAAAATAATGCATTCTCAACAAGTCTTAACTGAAAGCCCTGAACCCAGCTCATCATATGAAACAGGATGTACAAGCAACCAAGAATAACTGAGGTCACATACCTTATACTATCACTGTGTGCTTTGTATCATGTCAATGGTATCAACTTCAGTTCACGATGAGTTATCAGATGAAACCATCTCCTCTCATGGGACTTGATCGAAATAACATTCAATTTACTTGACACGTGTGGGGTGTGTGTGTGTGTGTGACAGACAAATCTGTATCGGGTTCATTGTCACAACCCCTAATCCAAGGGGATTGAAATAAATTACTTTCGAACGAACAGAATAGCATGACAGCTATTCACCCACCTGGTATGAATATAGAGAGCCGGTATATGATGTCGCAATTGAATTGTAATATCCTGTCACTGTTTTACGATATAGGTCAATTTGTGTCACATGGGTCGTTACGCCTTCTTCCAATAACTACGTTAATGATTTTACACAGTGGGGTGTGCAACTTTTAGGAAGACTTGCAGAAGATTTTATTACAAAGCCATACATCCATATGATCAAGTTAACTGGTTACATCCCCTTAGTGGTTTTATGGCTACATGCCACAGTAATATTACTGTGGTAATCGAGCCTTCAATTTTATAAGTAAGACAAAACTAAAACAATTGTGTCAACATATCGATTCAATAGTGAAAGCTATTAAATGGACGTTGGTTTAATTACAGTCTCAGTACAGTATGAAGGCGTCTCTGAAAACTAGTTTATTCAGAGCTTCGTGAACTTGCAGTGCTGTTTTGGGACTTCCAACCTTTACACTATATGTTGATCACATGCACAGTGTGATTAGATTCACACAACAGAGGAACCGCTATCACCCACTTATGAATCAACTACATCGAAGAACAATAGATTTAGTTTGTGTCTATTTTAGTAAATCAAAGGCTTGATTACCAGTGTGGTAACTATCCTTCCACTAAGAATCAGAATAGATCTGAGACGATCGCAAAAACATACCTAACAATGTGATCAAGATCAACACTTTACGGTTGCGACTTGTCAGTTTTATGGGTCTTTTTATAGTAATAACATCTCAATAAATGTCATACATCAAAGACGTCTTTTAAACAAAGTGTTGTGGTGTTGAAAGGTTGTAAATGAAACACATGTCCATAGAGTATGGGGTTAGGAAATATTTCCAATGAATTCTTGGTTGGTTGGTCGTCATTTATGCACCGTTATGCACTGTTTAGGCCATAGAATATATAGTTGATTGATGGCGTGAACAGTTCCTTTTGATGTATTACTGTTTGAGAGTGGCATTCCCATTTCTGGTTCCGATTACGCTCATTTTTAGAAAAGGTGGGGAATTTTTTTTCATGTGTGAGCATCTAGTTCAGATAGTTGTTTTCCGTTGTTTTCCACTGACTGTGTTATTGGCCATGGTTTCTTCTCATCAGATTACAGCCATTACAGATTGGAAGAACAGTTTTATATTGTGTTTTGAAGGTGATATCAGATTCCGCAGCCACTATTTCTTGCGAGACTTCACAATTTTTCGCGATTTTATTTTTTTTTCTCTCGAAACAATATTTAGGATCGGCAGTGACAAACTAGGTGGGGTCGGGTAAGCGGAACCAAACAATTTTGTTAGGCCTTTATAGCACAAATTTTTTTTCCAAATGCTGTTTCTTTTCATCTCCTTTGAGATGTTGACTCGATGACCAAGCAGCAAAATCAAGAGTAGTGCATTGTACAGCAGTTTTCTTTCCAAGACACAAATACATTGTTTAGATGCGTCATTCAAGTTGTCATACATTCAGCACACTACTTCGAGTCGAAGTATTCGTTCGATGTACTACGTCAATAGCGTATACCTTTTAACCATCTCCACGTTATGTCTTTTTTTTATGAACACGAATACGATATTCACAAAACAGTACAATCGCAAAGTTTAGCTGTAGAGTTTTTTTTAAGTAGCGATAAAATCGTGTTTAATTTTACATTTAAGCGTGTAGATGAGTCTTTATTGTGCATATACTGTATGTCTCATCAATCAGCTTTAACATATCACGACATCGCCATAACGATTTCTTTATTTTTTATTGCATTGAACAATACTCACAATGTCACATATTTCAACGAGAACAGCTCATATGCAATATAAATAATAGTATTGCTTCAAGTGAACAACTACGTACTGGGGGGACTGCGTACAGGTATGCATGCATGTATGTATGTATGTATGTATGTATGTATGTATGTATGTATGTATGTATGTATGTATGTATGTATGTATGTGTGTGTCTATATGTATGTATGTATGTATGTATGTATGTATGTATGTATGTATGTATGTATGTGTGTGTGTGTATGTATGTATGTATGTATGTATGTATGTATGTATGTAAGTATGTATGTATGTATGTATGTATGTATGTGTGAGTGTGTGTGTGAGTGTGTGTGTGTGTGTGCGCGCGCTATATATGTTTGAGTCAAAATATACCAGTATGTATGTATGTGTGTGTGTGTGTGTGAGTGTGTGTGTGTATGTGTGTGTGTGTGTGTGTGTGTGTGTGCGTGCGCGCGCGCTATATATGTTTGAGTCAAAATATACCAGTAAGTTCACATACCTTAAATATATCTTCAGATTAAGTAGAAACAACTGCTGCGTTTACGAGACATTGTAGTTGTAGCAAACTATAGGAGTAGTATTGGCATCGACAGTGAAGATAACACCAGATCTATTACCAGCATTAGTACATTATGTAAATACATCGCCTTGTCAGCAAAAACAAAATATCCAGTATATAGAGGGCGTTGATGTCTGTCGTTGTCACTACGATATTAAAATGAGCAACACGAGTACTTTAAAGTGTAACAAATTGATTGCGAACGACCTTTTTTTCTCGTTACTAAACGCTTGATTGTTTTAACCACTGACACAGCCTCCCGATAAAAATCTCCCAAGTATATATGTACATTTACGGGAATGAATCAAAAAGCATAGCTCTCGGTGCTTACATGCGGTATCACAGTAGTGTAAGTCACGGCAATACGAGCGCCTCTCTTACCTACAGCTATTTCATTTTGTCTGTAAGATAACGACTTATACTCTCCATGGACATATTAAAAAAACCTTAAGTAGATTCAAAATGCCAATTCACTTGTAAAATTTGATACTATATTAATTTTCATGTTGTGCAATGATTTCAATAAAGACCAGAAGCTATAAATAGAACGTTGAGGGCCCTCAGTAATGTCGGATCAATCCAAGCGTGTGAATAATTTCAATATATAAAGGGGAGTAATTCAGCTTTCGGAACACCTCTGTGACAGCAATATATATATATATATATATATATATATATATATATATATATATATATATATATATATATATATATATATATATATATATATATATATATATATGACCACGATCTGACGTCACTAGGAATACTACAACTATATATTACTTACACAATCTAAGGTAGAGCATATGAAAAATATACGAGCAATTCAACGTAGTCATAACTGACATTACGACAGCGGTAATCGAGGTTTCGCTGGCTTACTAAGATAGACACACACTAAAACTTTCGTTGTTAGATGTGGTAGTTTTACACAAGTGGGTGACAGCAGTTCCTCTGTTGTGTAGATATATATATATTCACTCTGTAATCAAGATAGTGTAAACACTGGAAGTCCCAAAAAATGTACACTGTAAGGTTAAGGAAGTCATCAGAAATGCCACCCTACTGTGAGTATTAAAACTAAACCAACATCCATTTAATATGTATTAGGTTAAACAACTACAAATAAATATATGATTATGACAGCCTCGCAGTCATCTATGGTGAGTTGTAAGGATGTACATACAGTTAATGAAAATACAGTCACTAAAAATTATTCAGATGTTTAAAATTAAGACTCTTGTATAATAAGGTGAAAATACTACAGTGGCAGTTGAGGTTTGGTTAACTTTAGGATAGACACAAACTAAAACTATCATTGTTAGATGTGATAGATTTATACAAGTGGGTGATAGCAGTGCCTCTGTTGTGTGGATATATATTCACTCTGTAATCAAGATAGTGTAAACACTAGTACTGCAACAATAGTTTCAGTTGCATGGTGTCCATATCTTAGTAAGTAGAACCCTTGATTCCCGTTGTCAAAATTGTTGTTCTTATTTTTCGACTATTTCTGTTGTAATTTCTGAAGTATGTGATCACCTAATTATGGTCAAGAACCTAGAACCTGAATCAAATCCTGTCAGTATAGCACAGTTTGTTGACAAACAAACATATGGATCGTACCGTTCTTATGACTATTTACACATGGACATCAAGCTGGAGTCTACGGAATACTATAAAGCGATTAGTAGAGACATCATCGTTAGTCTGAATGACTGAAACGTTTCATGTGAAATGCTGTGCGTATTTTTGGACAAGAAAGAAAAAGTGACGAGAAAAAATAAAATGCATTGCTACCGAGATGTTAACAAAAAACGCCTTTGAAAACTTTGCCAATTACTTTGGGTGAAAACTGAGTGAAGCGCAATGTCTAAATTAACTGCCACTATCAAAGGAATTATGGTGCATTTTGTATGACAGAACTTTGGCTTCCTGTAAAAGTCACTCTAAAACTTGATATTATGGCTGATATACGATGTGATACGGTTGGAGATTAATCATTCGCAGGTCATGCCTAAACCAAATTAGACAACAGATTTAGTACGACCGCAAAGTATAATCATTCTAATGATGGCAAGCCAGACCCTAAGGTGACGGGACAATCCGTAAATTGCAGAACACGACACCCCAGTAAACATGTCTAACCTTGTATGTCAAGCGTTGAGATTAGACATTGCACGGTTCATGAACTACAAGATATTGAGTATACGGTGTACAGTCATTTGCACTTTATGGTTTGCATCTGTTGTAATCTAAGACGAATTAAGTTTATCATAAATTGTGTACGGTCTCACTAGAAGCTGGTTTCTAATCCACCAACCTATCGACAACCACGACTGAGCTCGGGAAAAGTGCACAGACCTGTCAAGGAAAAATCAATTTATTTCAACTGATACTAAGTGATAGCATGGTTTTACTGAACACACTCAAATATCATAGTTCCCTAACTCATCTCTCGCTTATATTTGTTTTCCATATGTGAGTGTCTAACTACTTCAAGCAATTATGTTTTCCGTATGGTCTCTGTGTTATTGGTTTTTTCTCATCGGATGTACCGCCATTACAGATTGGAAGAACAGTTTTATAATGTCTTTTTAAATTGATGTCAGTTTCCGCACCCATTATTTCTTGTGAAACTTAACAGTTTTTGAGATTTTATTTTTTTTTCTCGAATACTTAAAAACAAGTTTACAGTCGGTCAAAAAATGTTTGTTTCTGGTTACCCGACCCCACCTAGTTTTTCACTGCCGACCTAAACTTTTTTTACGTATTCGAGAAAAAAAATCATGAAAATCTCGAAAATTATGAAGTCTCGCACTAAGCGTAATCGGAATCAGACAATTTTTTATGCCTTATCGGTGATTATAGAGATTTTTTTCTTTTCATGAATCATTCAGGTTTTCCGAAAAGTAGCTATAACTTTCCCCATGGGTGGGGTAATCCGAGGAGTAATAAATTAACGCACGCGTCTCACAAAACTAAAGGTAGTGAAAGTACACCCGGGAAGTACACACATTATACTAAATGAGTTCATTCGAAACAAAATGAGAGGACTCATAGAGATATCGACCAAATCTAAGGCAAACACATACCCTTATGATAGCGAGACTGTGATAAAGTGCATTGAGAGTAAATATAAGCGCGTCCTCTCTTCATCAGATGGTATTCACATTGACACACAATTAAATTTGTATAACAAGTTGCCTACAGCAACTATATCTGTTTCAAGGGCATGAAGACTATCTTAAGTTCAAACCAATTGCAAGTCCACGCTCGCCCAGAGGACCGGTTGATTAATTAATGTCGCGGCTACTACGTACCAAGATACATTGCAGTCTTAGCACTACCTAAATCCTAACGTGAGTTAATTATTGAGTCCCCTGCTCGTTTTAAAAACATGGCCAAAATCAACAGCCTGGGGCGCTCTTCTGCAGGTACGAATATAAGGAATGCAAGATTAATGTACGTAACTCCTCAGGCTCATAATACCGTAGAGCTTAGATGTTATCTAATTTGATGGTTGAACACACTTTACTATGTACACAAGTAAAGTACACTTAAAGTTGAATCTATTTCTATAAAAGTTTAGAGTAGTTTCCGACAAATAGATCACCACAATGCGCAATTTTTAAATATAGGAATCCCTTTCATGAAATACCGACACACTGAAAGGGTAACTTAAACAAACCTTTTGAGTTCCTATGATTATTAGTACAATATAAAGTGTTCCAAAGGATCAAATGTCGTGATATGTCGTTTTTATTTATAAGTCCAGATTTTCACTATGGTCACAGTGGCCATTCTATCTCAGTTCGGGTTGAGGAGGGAGAATGCCAAGTTACACACTTTCTTTTTTCGACGCCATACACATTCGTTTGGGGTGGTCTCTTACGCAGAGCCCCCAGCGCGGCGAGAGGCTGGGGTAACCAAGACTAACTAACTCGTGATTATCGGCCCTTCGAACTCCTCACCAGGCTAGGTGTCAACCAATTCAGCAGCACAACAAACAGTCTCGACTAGCGATTTAATGTACATAACTCCTATTTAAAAAAAGTAACTTTTGTGATAACGAATTTAAATAGTGTGGTTTCTTTACTACTAGTCGGACAACTTGCGATTGATGTAAACAGCGCCAACTTTGGGATTACCTGTAATGACATGTAACTACCTGTGGCGTGTCGGAATATTTGATATCATATTGAAGTTAATTTCTGTAAAGTATCGGATTTTGATTGTATTTTCGCACACCAACTGCATGTACATATTGAAGTAGTCATTGCTGAACAGTAGCACTTTTTAGTGATAAATACCAAACGTTCTGTTTAATACCTTGTCTACGGCCATACTACGTAGAAAAAACTGGTTCTCGTCCGATCACCAAAGTGAAGCTGCGTCGGGCGTGGTTAGTACTTGAATGGGAGACTGTCTGGGAATACCACGTGCTAGACTTATTATTTTTAGACCTTTTGATAACAGATTCATTGGGTGTCCCTCTACGGCAATCAATGGACTATTCTTTTGTTTTTGATATGACAAAAATAGCAAATTCATATATTCATTAGTTATTACGTACATTGTTGTCCTAAACCTATAACTAAGGTATTATTTTGTGATCAGATAACTGACAATATATTCACGGAAAATGGTTAAAATACCAATAATTACACTTGTACACATTGTACATGGTAATATGTCTATTTTATCTATAAATAGTATAGTAATAAGGTGGAAAAAATGTGTATTTCCGATTACATTCAATTTTAAGATAGATGGGGTAGGTAGATTTTTTATTTTATTTTTTATATCTTTTTCACGTGTGAGTGTCTAGTTCAGGTTTGCCATTGTTTTCCAAATGGTCTCTGTGTTGTGTATTTCTTCCTATCAGATGTACAGCCATTACAGATTTGAAGAACAGTTTATATTATCTTTTTAAGTTGGTGTCAGTTTCCACACCCACTATATTTCTTGCGAGACTTCACCATTTTCGCGATTTTATTATTATTTTTCTCGAATACTTAAAAAAAAGTTTAGAGTCGGCGTGAAAAATTAGGTGGGGTTGGGTAACCGGAACCTGATTTTTGAGTGTGGACTCAATTTGATTTGATATATTGCAGTGCTGTTCAGGGTGTACAATATTATGATGAAGTCGTTACACATATCTAACAAAAATTAACAATTTCAAAAAAATATTGGAGCTTGTGCAGATTTCAAACTTTCGCACTATCTTACAATGTTTCTAACGGCCAGACAAAAATAATTTCATTTTAATAGTTTTTATTGTAAAACAAATGAATGTCGTAATTGACATATTTAAAGTTCCCAAAACCATGACTTACAGCATATATACAATGGCAATCGGTCATTCACCCATGACCAACCAACACAGTGACTTTAAATTGGAATGAATTATGTCAGTTGCTATATGTACTGTTCCTAGCCTAGCCAAGCATAAATACCGTATTCTGTCTTTTCAAGCAAAATGTATAATGCGTCATATGTGTATGTATTTTTAATTGACCGGCGTGACCGTATGGAGGCGTGATACGTGACCACTACCCGCATGTCTACTCATATTCGCTATTCCTATTTGCGTAATTAATTATAAAATATGTCTGTTACTTAATTCAAAACATGCATCGGAAAGTTTCGATAGGGGGCGCTGTTTCTCGCTATACCTGCAATATTGGACTAGATTGTTCTGAATCGTCGCGATGTCTATCATCATTTGTTGTCAGTGTGCGGGTTGAGAGATGCGTTGTACAGTTTGAAATATTAACAATAAAAAATTAGTATGTCTTTGTAAATGAACTTTCCTAAATGTTCAAAATATAACGACTGAAATGAATAGTATAAACAATTAATCCTCTTGATAAAAAACTTCATGAAAAACTTACGCTGCCAAGGTATTTACTTAAAGTACGAACAAATTAATTTATTCACAAGAGGGTTTATTCCCAAACCGTCAAATTTGATTTCTAACTCTTGCAAGGTTCTGAGTCTATAATTGTCATGAATTGCCATCAAAGTCAAGTTCAATGGCACAAGGAGGTATGCCTCAATGAATGGAAAAACTTTATTGAAACCTTATTTTTTTCATATGGTATTTTTGTGGTCAAATATCAACTGAGAATACCTCCTCGTCCTGGTCATTCGATGCGTAGTACAAATGAACCCTCTGTGTAAATCTTTCAAAAGGTAATTTAATTAACAACTGCTTCTATAGAGTCGACTTAAGGCCGGATCGATTAAATGAACACGATTCAAGTGAATTTCCCACGACGTGACGTCACTTTATTTCGTTTCACTTATTTAAATCCAAGTGCAACATTGATATATTTGCTACACCTGTACTGTCTTATTCAATATACATTTCTATATACAAGTCTTACCAAAGTAAAGTTGTCAAAAAAATCAAATACATGAGCTGAAACTCCGAAACTCACGTTTACTATCAAATCATTCGATCTCATTGTATTATCTTCCTTTCGCACAAGGATGTACCACGGATTGTGAAGAACCATATACGACCACATACATACATACATACATACATACATACATACATACATACATACATACATACATACATACATACATACATACATACATACATACATACATACATACATACATACATACATACCGTCCATACACACAGACAGACAGACAGACAGACAGACAGACAGACAGACAGGCGACAAACAGCCACGCGCACGCACACACACACACACACACACACACACACACACACACACACACACACACACACACACACACACACACACATAGAAACCGACCGACCGACCGACAGCTGGACAGATAGACACATTGTCGAACGCACCTGAGCAACGCTGATCATGCATTATGTATTACACAAATAAATTACATCACGCAGAGGTCAAAGGTTGAAGACTTTTAATGAACTCAATCAAATGAAAGACACCATATTTTGAATAACAATACGCAATATATAGTTCTAGGTACAGAACAAAAACACTGAACTATAGCTTTAGCCGTGCAGCAGGCAAATTGTCTCGAACTTAAAATTCAATACTATCAAATATTGCACATTTTACAAACTTGAATGCAAAAAGCACTTTCTCCATTATAAATAAACACTGACATATAAATACAGCATGCAAATTATATTCATAAATTATGTACAACACGTTACAAATATAGAAGCAGCAGTTGGCTTTGTTGACATCATCACTGTACGATTTGTATCAGCGACACTCACAAAATGGCCGACCCTTTGTACTTATTCAAAACGACCCCTTTGTTCACGACACATACCTTACGTATATCACTTTCAAATATATACACACAAAAATAAAATTACGCTTGAAAACTTCAACACATAATGAACACTTAAACATTGCATAAAACACAAGATATACCTCTATTTCCGATATAAATATATGGGACAGATGTTCGCCATAATTAAAACCGTGTAGTTCACTAAAAATTATGTGTTTCAAAGCGGCGTCTCTTTTATACTTTACCCTGTCAAAACTGTCGAATAAACTCAACGTAAAAGTCTATATATGTAATGCTGTGAAAGGGACGCATTCCATTCGCGATACAGTGAGATTTGCCCTACGACGAATATGAGTTTCCACCATCTTTTTCTATTACGTAGTAACATCAAAACAGCGTAGATGACAGAGCGTGCGTCACGTGCGATGGTTTATTTAACAATAGGAAGAGAACGCTATAATCTATTGTAATGTTGTGTTCTCTGACACACATACCAGTTAAATATAATGAATTTTCCAAATATCGTAGAATAGTTTGTTTTCTTTCGCTAATATGTTATATTCACGACGCAAATAAGATCTATTTTTAGATACATCGTTGATGCATGATAATGGCCGTGGTGATGATGGTCAGATGATGGAAGTGGTGATGGTAGTGTCGACAATTAATTAATCAGTAATGTGGCGGCTGTTCGGAGATAAACCTTCTTTCTTCCTCCACAGTGCCTTGCGATGTTGGAACCACTTCTATTTATAGAAATAAAGGCTCCTTTTAAACATATTATAATGACATTGTGTGTTATATGTGATTTTATTCTGTAGTGAAATACAATACACGGATTAACCACGGACTATAGCCTGTACAGAGGCTCACAATGAAATTGTACATACGAACATTCACTTCAAAACATGGCGGTGGTCTATACAAAATAAACACGAATGTTGCAAACAACCTGTTTCATACTACACAGTATTTTAAAAAGATACTTACTTCGCAATCCATTATGCTCAGGCCAGTTTCTGCGGCGATTATTTCCAGCGTGATTTCATCAATATTCTTGAACTGTTGGAAATTATGCTCCAATATTTTCTCCTGTTGTCGGTTGACTTTCACCAATTCATGTGGGGCCGACAGTTTTGCATCAATCGTGCGATAGTTGTCGCGGTTGAAGGCAGGTGAACTCATTACGATTTTCTAGATATACCGGTAGCAGATATATATCGATCACAATTCAAGTTGAGGCCAGATATCGGCATGCATGTATGTATGTAGACACTTCTCAATTAGCTTTTGTTGGTGCGGGTACACTAATACGGTCTGTACTGTAAACACGGCGCTCAGGTGTAGTCCAGGCCGGCAGTGACGGTAGCTACGAAGAGAATGGTTTGTTCTGAAAACATCACTGATGTATACAGTACAGTGTAATGCAATATTGCTCACATGGCAATCAGTAGCAGGGGAATTGGAGGTGACAGCTGGCGGCAACGGTACTACTGTATATATCAACTCCCTTTCAATTGTTCTCTTTTTAAATAAAGTAAACGAAAGTATGTAAAGAAGAAAGCCCTATAGGTATAGAGCCTTTATTTATGCCAGGGACTACTCGTCTTGTGTGAATGGAGTTGAGATGACTTTTCGGTCAATTGGGGTCAGCCCTTTAACTCGAATGTTAAAACGGGTACACAAACAACTATTATCGCTACTGTAAGACTATAACTCTAATTTCTTGAATTGCATATGCTGTCACGTGACGAACTTTTTGATATCAGCGGATTACGTCAGATTTGCTGCTTAAAGCAACAGATAGCTAGACAGATAAAATTAGCACATATGTATGTATGTATGTATGTATGTATGTATGTATGTATGTATGTATGTATGTATGTATGTATGTATGTATGTATGTATGTATGTAGGTAGGTAGGTAGGTAGGTGCGTGCGTGCGTGCGTGCGTGCGTGTGGATGGATGGATGGATGGATGGATGGATTTATATATGTATGCATGCGTATGTGTATATATACATTATGTGTGCATGCATGTGTGTGTGTGTGTATATATATATATATATATATATATATGTGTGTGTGTGTGTGTGTATGTGCGTGTGTGTGTGTGTGTGTGTGTGTGTGTGTGTGTGTGTGTGTGTTCATTTATGAATTCTCAACTTTCTAGTATATATCTCGTAAAGATAATAATAATTTTATGCTAAACAGACTCACTATATACACACATTCACTATATTCCGTTTGAAAATATAATTATCATTTTTTGTAAGAATAAAATTGTTGTGTCGTGAGATATATAATGTTCCAAACTCCAAATTTTCGGTATTCCCATCTTGCCAAAAAATAGATTTACAAAAGTCAGAAGGGGGGGGGGAGGTGGGAGGATTGCTAAGGGGTGTTGTTATCTTCATGAGACTGATGCGAAATTAATCATTATTACATAACAATATTAAGCCACCAGCGTCCTCTAAGGTTTCTGTCAAGTATGGCATTGGTCCGGCTATACCAAGATCTATACATAGCAAAGGCCTACTTTGGACACGAAGTAAGGCGCGATCGACCGCGAACAAGAGGATAACTAATATGTACCGTTGAGGGCAGTACATCAAGGCCGTACAAACTACGTCACTGCACTTCAAAGTGTAAGATATATATACTAGTATCAAATCACAGCTTATCATGTTCTAGTTGATGCCACAATCCATACAGGTGATATATGTAGAACTTTATTTTACAGATTTACGAGAAAAGTAATGAAAGAGGAGAGAATATCTAATAATTGCAAGTTGTCGAAAATGATTCAATGACATGGATTTGGCACGAAAAGAAGGAATTAAAGGTTATCTTTCATGGAAAAGTGTACACCCCCCCCCCCCCACCTCGATTGGGAATAATAAAACAAATGAACTTCTATGAAAGGAAATAAGAAAGTGACAATATAGGTCAAGAATGTACCTGGAAATGTCACTCTGATGAAAATCAATTTTGGGATCAGAAATTAAATTTGCAGGTTGGGGTGTGTGGCCTAGGCACTTTAGAAGGCAGGTTGTTGTGAGGTAGAGTATGGCGAACGGTGGATAGTAAGAGAGAGAATAAGTCACTCCGATCCTGTTGTCGCTAAAATCAGAATGCTTGGGTTTATTTCAAAGGATAGGTAATGTTAAAATCTAGAGACTACAGGAAGTGGATTACAGCTAATATTAGTAAAAGGGATATACGATTGTGTCGAGAGATATGACATGTACAATATCTGTTTATGAAAGACATTACTGATATTCATGTTGAGAATATACTTGAAGTGATCTTTGATGTCTCCGACAGGGTGTTACAATTTATGTTTTCGCCTTTCCTTTTCATGACAAACACAGGATGCAATCTTAGACGTTTCCAAACGTGATTGAATTGGCAATCCCCCTTTGCTGTAAAAAAACCCTGTTCGTTCCCTTATTTATAGAATCAGCCTTTTTACTGCTCACCTGTGTGAGCTTTCGCTTGATGTCTGTATGTAAATAAACTGTCGTGAATCTGCATACATACCAGACTTGTTGGTGTGATTTAATCACTAGGTGATTGTGCATACTTCAGTGTTTACAACAACTTAGAAAAGCAGAAAAATATGACAAAACTATGGAAAATAAGTAAGTTACAGGTATTGTGGGACTGGGGATCAAACTTGTACACAGCGCCCTCTATAATGTCAACGTCCACGATACAAAAGTATGGAAAATTGGCAAGTCTACACGTACTATAGGATTCAACCAAGTAACCAGGGCGATCTATGTGTCACAGTCCACTATACAATCGTTTCTTGATTTGTGGACAAAGATCAGAGTATTGAACGGACAAGAGTGACATTGTTTTTGTATTTAAGTATGTGTTCTTCTGTTATTCAGAGCTACTTGAGGATCTAGGAATATTCTTTATTCATAAACTGCATCTTTGCAGTAAACTAGTAGGCGTAGCATAATCAGACTCAACTCACTGATCACTCACGTACATACCAGGGTATAAATGGTGGAAATTGCATTAGGTATAGGCTATTCCAGTGACGAGCGCCATCTACGACAAAAAGGGACCAATGAATTTCTGTATTTATATTTTTTTTACTTTTGTTAATGTTGTTGTTTGCCTTTTGATAAATAGCAAAGTGAACATGTAAAAGATGGAGCCTACTGCACGTGGTATTCCCAGGCGGTCTCCCATCCAAGTACTAACCACGCCCGACGCAGCTTAACTTCGGTGATCGGACGAGAACCGGTGGATTCTACGCAGTGTGGCCGTAGACAAGGATAAGGAAAAATTACAAGACTATATACTAATGACGCGTTTAATACTCACTTGAGAATACGGCAAATAAAAAATAATTATGTGTTTCTGATAACAAGGCCTCTGAAAATTGGGTAGGTCGGGATTTTATTTTATTTTATTTTGTTTCTACCTGATTATTTTTATTTTTATTTTTGAAAAGTATTGCTTAGACCCAAAAGCAAAACAAAACAGAATGTTGGTCTGTGATAGTTTGATGAAATATTTACAGACATCACTGGGGAAAGAAAGACTTAGTAACATGATAGTCAAGAAGACAAAGCATTTCTTAACCTTTTGAGGTATGAGGTATGGATTAGCCAAGCAACATACCTTAATGTTTAAAAACACTTTTAAAGGTTGGTCAGATATTGAAAACACACATTTTATTTTGACTTACGGATTGCATACTGTACTGCTGTGTGCTGTGGTTAGAGTTTGTATGTATGTATGTATGTATGTATGTATGTATGTATGTATGTACATGCATGTATGTATGTATGTATGTATGTATGTATGTATGTATGTATGTATGTATGTTTGTATATATATATATATATATATGTATGTATGTATTGAGGTTAAAGGAAGAAGAAATCATTTTCTGTCTTGGAATGCTGGAACCCCTTGGAATTAATAGATTATTCTCGTCTTTCCCAATCTAATCAGGGTATTTTTTAAATTTCAGGTGTATTCTATTGGGTTCTATTTGGTGCATGCGAACTTTTCCCACGTATAACCGTTTATATATCATGCGCGGTTTGGTTCCATTATATTCAGATATGTTCAGGTTTTGACCTAACATTTCTGTATCTCGCCGATTTTTCCTTTGAAAAAGAATATTTATTCGAAACGTCGGATTTTACATCTATTTATACGGACTGATTTATAAGTTCCATATGTATGTATGTATGTATGTATGTATGTATGTATGTGATAAAGATAAGATATTCAAACACCTTCACAGCCAGTTTTAAAAGGTCCACAACCAATGTTCTAATCACAGTGACAATGTTGTATTTCTTAAGATATACTAAAAATTAGAACTGTCAATTATCCGTCTGGTCAATCAGTCAATGAAATATAACACAACTCATATTTAAACAAATTTACAGTATAATTTATATATATTTACTATGTCAATATCATATTGTCACATACACTAACACCAATATTTTACAATACATTCACAAATAAATAATTATAAACAAAAATAAATACATAAAATTCATAATTCTGTTACTAAACGTTTCAATCATCGAGAAAATGACCTAAACTCAATTCTGGCATATTTATCAAAAATTGCCTAACTATCCAATTTGGCATACATACTCTTTTACATTACCTAACTATACTCTTAAAAATTAACAATCCGGAATATTTACATAAAATGTATATTTCAACTACAATTACAATAAATTATTTTTTTTTACTTAATATGCAAATTTTCAAAATTGTCATCTGTCATCATGCAAGAAAAACTCACTTTGATAAGAGGCTTCGTATTTCTCTTAAATGTAAAAATTACACCCCTTTCTCCTAATGTGCGAACACTTTTTGAAAGTGGTCACATGGATGAAAAATGTGTATCTGTTTCACAACTTGATGATGTTTTCTATTTGACAAATCTGGCAAACAACATAGCTGAAGTCAGTGTTTGTAAATGATAAATTAAAAAAAAAACATGAAAAAATGTGTACAAAGTTTATTATTGTGCGTACATGCGGTGATTTGGAAACACAAGTAAAAACATGCAATCAAACTATTTGTGCATGGTGACATTTCAATGTATGGGAAAGGGATAAATGAATGATATAATAATAGTAATAATATTTCTTTTTTTAAAAACACATTCCATGTAAAAACACATCTCAAGCAAAGCGCTGTACTACACAATCATAAAACATGAAATAATACAGTAAAAACCACTAAAAATCAGTACAACTAAAAAAAACGCTAAAAATCACTTAATATGATTTTTTGTATTTATGGCTAGTTCTTTAAGTATATAAACACTTGTCTCCCAAGAAGTCCAGTGAGGGCCATCCCTCATGGATTCAGTGTTAATGCAGGAGGAAACCGGAGTACCCGGGGAAAACCTGCATTGTTTGGTAGAGTCAAACTGAATGACATTCTTCTTAGCGTGGTAAATTTTATCAAACCTTGAACCCAGACAGCAGTAGTAAAAAGCAAGTGGTTTAACCACTCGGACACCGACAACCCCTACAAAACAGTCAATGTTAAAATAAGAGCCGCTGCTTAAACACATGCACAGACAGGAATGATGTAATGATTACTTGGGTCTACAGTTTAATCTTTGTATGACATCAAGACATCATTAGCAACAGCTTTTACAACAGTGTTTTAAATTTTTCTACTATCGATCTACAAATTTGTACGTGCAAATATTTTATGGGCGAGATCGTTAGGTCAATATAGGATAAAATAACTCTTATAAAATTCTTATAAATCAGGGGTGGGAGGTTTAAACCATGCTGGTACCCTTGAATATCCTAACAAAACAATGATGTTACTTTTAATGGAATCTGTTTTGTACACCAATCTGATTAAAATCCGATGTAGATGTCAGCTAATCATTCATTCTTTTAGCTCATTATTTTTGTTTGAATTGAGCATCGTGATACATATTTTTGTGTGTGTCTTGATGGCTGCCTCAATCATAGAGGAGGCGATCAAGACGAAAACGTTAACATGTATCACGAAGGTCAATTTTATAAGCAAAAATACCGAGGTAAAATAACAATGAACGATTAGCCGACATCTACATCGGATTTTAATCAGATTGTTTTGTACACTTACATACAATGTTTTCTATAAAATTTTGTCAAATCAAGAAATGGAAGAATTTTCGCTATGACAAATGCAGGCCACTAAAATACATAAAAATGTTTATAAAAGAGCTATTTTTCTTCTGCTTATACTGTAATTGCTTTGTATTCATAGCACTACATACTGATTTGAAATTGACTGTGCTGTTTGAAACAGTTTTCCAATTAATTTAGAAGGTGATGGGGTCCGAGGCTTAACTAAAACATTTTTTTTTTTAAATCCTACATTGAACTATAGATCTCAACCCTTAGTAATCATACATATTGAGCTGTGTGCACATTGGGTAAGGGGATGTAACTTATTATAAATGTTCTTTCCATTCACAATTACAACCGAGATCACAGTTCTGTGCAAAGTACAGTCTATACACCAGTTACAAGTTATAATCCAGGTCTGTGAGTGTTACATTGTAAAATATTTTGTCTGTACCAAATATGACTATTATTGAGACAATAGATAGATTACGCAGAGCTTACAAGAACACGATGACAATGACAAACAGCTTCTCGTCTGCATCTCGTTCTTGTTATGGCAAAAGTGATTATGCAACACTTCCAAAGTGCTACCTGAATTTGAATGTTTACAGTGGAGACGGTCACAGCAAGATGTTTTGTAACATAGATATTTCAAGTGTAGATTTTTAGTCGATCACAGTTAGTTCTCAGCTAATTTATATTTTGAATCAATTCTTGGTGAAATTTGACGGTAAACAGGAGGTATTTATGTCAAAATATGCTCCCGTATTCACTTACGAGAAACTTGCTGGTGCCGGGTCAAAAACAACTTGCTGACGAGAATCGAATATCTTATGTCTGCACATTTTGATGACGCGTGGCACAAAATGATGATATTTTCATTATCGTCTTGTTTTCATAAGCTCTGTTTAATCTCTATAATGTTACACACATTTTCAATGATGCTTCAATCCACTAAGTGGCAGAGCCAAAGGAAAAGAACTGACGACTACTTTAATCATAATAATGTTGGGTATACCCAGTACTTTGCACACAACTATGATCTTGGTTGTATCACTCAGCTATTAGTTAGGTTCCCTTTATATAAATGCTTTGTCAATAAAATTTACAAGGTCATACAAATGCTTTGTGTCTGTATAGTTGCATATCTGCTCAAATGCAAAAATCCACAACACAACATAAAATTCAATTTTTAGAAAGTCGACAGTATAAAATTAGGGAAACATAGCTTACAACAACACCACTAAAATAATGACAAACCATATCAGTTGGATGGTCTAGAAACAAAGAAAATGGAATATTATGTTTGAATACACAATATCCAAGATGACGGCTATCAAACCGAGTAATTTCAAGATGGTGCAAAATGTAGACTCATAAAGATGTCTTTCTATGCGAAAACTAAAGAGTTGAATATGTTACCTTATTTGGTTTGCTATCTTATTGTTCGATGTGATATACATACATGACTTGTACATCTTTTGCAATTGTAATTTGTATGCAACATTAAGTTTGACTTTGTGTCTCGTGAACATTGTTTAATTCGGTACTCTCAGTTGTTCGACTGTGTTGAATTATGTACTGTGAAAAATACAATGGTGGGTGATTATGCAAATGAGATAAAATACTCAGCATGTAATCTCTCTGAGCAAGTTTGGCAACTAAATTTTTGATTATTGTTCATGTGTTTCCAATTCTTTCAAGAAACTATAACAATTTTTTATCAAAATTTTTGTTGATTTAAACTATAACAATTTTTTATCAAAATTTTGTTGATTTTAAAAAGTATTTTGAACATTTTCTCGACAATTATACTGAGAGCTCTGTACTGTCACATCCTACTGCACAACAAATATATAACGTCAACATATACCACTGTGACATGTATGGTTTTTTGTTGCTGTCATTCATCATATTATGATATAGAATTACTTGTAAACATATCAGTGTAGCTGTACACATAGTATGGTGCAGTATAAACAAACAATCAAATTGAATTTTGGGTACGCACCTATAAATCAGTATCCCAACGTGATCACGATTTCAATCCGTTACTGTACTACTTATGGGCACCTCTGACCTCTAATTAACATGTACCATGTCTAATAATTGGTATTTTAAAAATTTTCAGTGAATACACTGTTGGTTGTCTAATCGAAAAAATAATATTCCACTTACAGCTAGCCTAGGTTTACATAACTTTACAGTCTTTTGATTGAGTTGTCATTTTTCTGTAAAAATTAATGAGTTGTAAGCAGTTTCCTCTAACTTGTCTAAATATATAAAGTCTCATTTTAAATCTACCTGCCCTACATTTGATATATATTTACGATCAAGTACTAAATTTGAACATAATATTTCAACAAAAAAATTCAATGTAGAGTTTTGACACCCCTTGAAATTCATATATCAAAGTTTTGTTAAATATAAAAAAAAAAAGTTTGTAATTTTTCAAATCTTTTTTATCAATTTTTTGCTATTTCATTTCATTGAGTTTTGTGGATCTCTAGAGTAATGAACACAAGTTTACTATCTAGATAGCAGTAACTTGTCATTTAGAGAGAACGTTCCTATGACATAACCCCAGGACGTGGGAATGCAAGTGTGCCATGCTCATGGTATTTGTGTGACTGCTAGCGTTATTCTCAGTGGCTTTATTTTCATGAGCTAAAGTGCAGCACAAAACACTGCAAGCATGGAGTGCAAATACCTGCAGGTATACCCAAACTACCACTCACACCTCACTGGGTTCTGTTCACTATCACATACGTTTATATGAAGCAGCAAAAATTCTGTAAATATCACGGTCTGCAGAATGATTTGGCACTCATTTACATACTCATTTGCATACACATATTTATGCAATAATGTTTATGATAATACACTGCCGTGCAAATACCACTAGTATGCTTGGACACTGATGTATGTTATTATACATACATATGAGCCAAGTTGAAGAATCAATATGCATTATATACTCTGGTTGTTCTACGTTACAACAATCTGCATCTATATCACAATAATCAATGTGTGTCTATATAGTCAGTGGTTCTGCTATGTTCAAATATAAGTCAAAACGTTCAATTGTCATTATTTTCCAGATTTTTCTTTGATATTACTAGCGCTGGTATAATTACATTATTCTCCATTCTTTTTTCATTCAGCCGGAAAATAATTGTGACCTAAGGGTTGTCACTACGAGTCTAGCAATTCATAGTGACAAAGGCCCCTTTAGGTCACTCGTATTTTCCTTGGCTGAACGAAGAATAATATTGGGAATACCATCTAATTACCACTGGTACATATGTAACAGTGGCTGCTATAAATAATTTGTTACGTTGGTAACATTTGTGGTCCATCAAATAGCCCCACAAAACCCTGACAACAGGGCATAACTGGGGTTGTTACCTAGTGGTTCATTAATTAGCCCCACCAAACCCTGATAACAGGGCATAACGGGGGTTGTTACCTAGCACACTGATTAAGTCATGATATCAAAGTTTAAGATTAAATTATATATTTATAGTGTTTTTAGTAGTGACACTCATGTCATGTTTATAATTAAAAGTTAATGAAACAATCAAATCTATCTATATTGTTAACCCTAGATGTAATTGTAAATTTTACTGTTTAAAATGTGTCAGTCAAGTTGACTGTCAGTTGTCTGAATTTTTTCAACATTTAAAATCTTAATAATTTCATTTCACGATCAGTTGTTTTAACGGTCCAGTCTATAATCAACATGCAAATGATTGCTACAACATTCAAATGTATTCATAGCCTACATGTAGACTTGAAGGACTAGCACTTCCACTCAATTTTGCTATCCTAACTGAAATTTTGATTTTGAATTCGCTGTCCTTCTTCGTCTACAATGATGTGCCATCAGCACACATGATGAATCCACAATTACGTGAAATCTGATCTCTCTCTAATTACGTATGTCATATTCTATTGAAATGTAGCTAATATTTTGCACACATTATGTTATGTGTTTGGTGTGGCATGCCTTCTAGAGCAGTGCAACACTGCTATCGTTGTGGATGTCGTAGATGAGAAAGGACAGTGAAATTCAAAATCAAAATGTCAGTTAGGATAGCAAATAGAGTGGTGGCACTATTCCTTCAAGTCTACGTGTTGTAGGCTAATGTATTCGCAGTAAGTGGGTAAAAAAAAGTTTGAACCTGTATCCGCTTTCACACACTTCCAGGGGCCAGACATGATTAGCATCGCCATTTTCTGACTCTTGTCATCTGATCTGATTGTTTTGCTTAATATGTATTTACATTTGTGATGTCATTTTTTTCTTTTTGATCGGGCAATAAAAGATGATTGTGATGATACATGTCAAATTTTCAAAAAAGTTTCACCATTCAAATGTCACACTGTAATTTGTGACAGTTGATCGACAACTTCCACATTTTTTCATGAACTCCAGTTTTTTGCATCGTAGCAGACCATATGTAAAGCTATAGCTCACATAAATATAAAACAAATTATGATTTTTTTTGTAACAGCTACTGAAATTTTTTGATAAAAATCCACTATTTAGACATCTGCTGTAATTAATTGTATCAAACATTTGGCAAGATTTCAATTCAAAAAGTCATATTTTTGTCATTACACATTCAAATTAACTTCTTCAAAATTGTCTTGATTAGGAAGTACAGGTCCATAACATAAGATTAGTACATTGCTGTATAACCCTGACAATGCTCATGACAATGCTCGGTATATGCTAAACAATTATCTGACTCTAGATCTGTGTGACAACATTATTATTTACAGATTTTAGTAAACACCTGTGAACATGTTCTATTTTGTTAATTTTGGTTTGTAAATCTCTTGGAAATTGCAAGAGTTTGCTGTCCCGGCTATTGCTTTTTTGTCCAACTTTGCATGGTCAGCAGCAATTTGGTTAATGACGATTAAAAAAATGACATTTTACAATACACTGTCTGTAAATTTATACTCTATGACTTAAACTGATGACAGCAATTGATGCTCACTCAGCTCGGCTAGGACATCAGGCCTACTTGTTTGGTAGTATTCTGTGTTGTCTTGTTGTACTGGTCGCAGTCTAGTTTTTCTCTTCCAAAGTCAGGAGAGTGTTCTTGTCTCTTTCCTGGTAAGTATCCAGGTCTGGTGCTTAATTTGGCATTATCCACACATGTCCCCTTGGGCGTCTCTCTTCTGAGGTGTAATGGTTCCTGAAATTCATCTATTTCAACATCGTCTGAAGGTCTTCTTTTCAATGCCTCCCTAGCTGTGTGACCTAAGTCCAAAAGAAACATCAAATCCACATAATGTAAGCCTTCCTACAGTGACACTACTGTTTCACTTGTCTGTCTGTGTCACACAGTGTGTGTGTGTGTGTGTGTGTGTGTGTGTGTGTGTGTGTATGTGTGTGTGCATACGTGCATGTGTGCATGCATGACATCTCAACAACATTGGTTCAACTGCAATTTTATACATACTGGGGGTATACTACTCTCAATAATTTCCTACGCAACTCATTAGTTTTGAGTGAACTTCACCGTGCATATTAATGAACCAAATTTGCATATCAATTTACAACATTTACAATTTTTTCTTCATATCTACAGAAGACTCTGGTTAAATGAAATTATAATATTTGGCACAGATATTATCCAAAAATTAAGGAATATGTAACACACTTTTATATTGAAATCAATAAGCATTTAATTTGCCTGATTAGTACTACAAATAATAATAACACATTTTACAAATGTCATACTTAACTTTCTCAAAATTTATTGTTAGAACTAATGAGACCCATTTTAAGAATTGAAAATGTTGATTTTCATCAAGTAGAAGAGATACCTTTTTTCATTTCCTCCATAGATGCTGCTCGTTTATGCTTACTCCTCTTCTTCTTCTTTTTACTGGGTTTATCAGCTGATAAAAGAAATTCAATAAACTAAGATGGCAGTCATTCTAAAGAATGTGTTAGAAACTTATGACATATTGATTTCCATAGATTGCATCTTACTTCAAATATGATACATGTATCATATTGCCTGCTTTAAGGTATATCCTGCCCAAAAGGCACATTTTCATGCCTCACAACTGCCAACAAGCCATATCACACTGCTGATATCACATTACACTGCATAAAAAAAAAAGCCATATCGAACTGCACTCAAGCCAATTACTGTGTGCAAGCCATGTCATGATCACAGTGCCCACAAGCAATATCACATGGCAGTCAAGCTATATTATATGTATACTACCCAAAAGCCATATCACACTGCCAACAAGCTATATTATTCTACCCAAAAGCCATATTACACTGCCAACAAGCTTTATCACACAGCAGACAAGCTAAATTATACTACCCAAAAGCCATATCACACTGCCAACAAGCTTTATCACACAGCGGTCAAGCTAAATTATACTACCCAAAAGCCATATTACACTGTCAACAAGCTTTATCACACAGCAGACAAGCTATATTATTCTACCCAAAAGCCATATTACACTGCCAACAAGCTTTATCACACAGCAGACAAGCTATATTATACTACCCAAAAGCCACATCACACTGCCCACAAGCAATATCACAAGGCAGTCAAGCTAAATTATACTACCCAAAAGCCATATCACACTGCCAACAAGCTTTATCACACAGCAGACAAGCTATATCACATTACTAATACACCATATACTGTCTACAAGTTATACCACACTGCACACACAAACTGTATCATACGATAGACAAGCAAATCATTGCATAATATACCTGAAGGAGAAGACATCGGTAGTAGAAGTGGATCCACTGATTTGCTATGACATAAACCAGACGCAATGACTGTGTTGTCATTGAGTTGACAACTTTTATTGTCACTGAAAAATAAAACATATCGTTATAACCATCACATTAGTTTTCAAATCTTTTCAAATGTTTTGAAATTGTTGATCATTCTTTCAAATTCTTAGTTTTCATTTTTATTTACATGTACCTCTGAGACTGATTGAGTGGAAAGCTTGAAATTCAAATCCACTTTTTAATGTAGATGGCAATAAAGTAACTTATAATTATTATCACATTCATTCACTCATGCGTCCAAGTTAAGTGACATCATAGGTTCGCAAATAAATTAAAGGTGGCAATTATGTGGTGCATGGTCTCTCTTAGATACATCTTCGCGGCCAATAAGGTTTCTAACATTGAGATTTTATTCCGAAATAGTGTTTTTTGAAAATACGAGTGACCTAAGGGGCCTTGTCACTATGAGTTGAACAATGACAAAACCGTTATGTCACAAGTATTTTCTGGCTGAATGACTTTGCAAAATATTGGAGTCTAGAATAATATAATTATATGCTTGCACACACTTAATAAAAAAAACATCCTAAGGAAAATCACACTTTATCAAAAAACCCCCCAAAAACTAAGCAAAATAACTTTTTGACTCATATTTCCAGTACTTGGACTATATTCATGTGATATCCATACCTGGTAGTTTGAAGTGATTTGGATCTGGGTCTGTTTGGATTGTCATCAGTTGTATCTTCATCCTCTGTTTTATCGCCACTTCCACTTCTATGAAATGTGCTTGGATTTGACAAACATCTCCCTGCTGGTGGATTATAACTATACCCAGCTGTTAACATGAAGCACCAAAAGTACACTTAGTCATTTGTTAAAAAAAACATAATTATAGTACATTATTAATTGCATCGTTTTTCATAACCTTTAACCATTATTTTTTAAATAATCATGGGATTATTATTAGTATATTACAATTTTTTTTTTTGTAATCTCATTTCTTCAACTCTGCTTTGGGTATTGTTACTTTTAAAGGTGCCAGTTTGGAACTTGCCCAGTTTGGGACTTGCTACTGTTTTGGTCTTGCTATTTCAAAGATGTCGGTTTGGAACTTACTCATTTTGGGTCTTGCTACTTTTAAAGGTGCCAGTTTAGGACTGCCATGTGGTGTTGCACCTTGAATGGGGGATCCTGGCAGTCCACTTGGTGAAAAGCTTCTAAGTGGATGAAGACTTCCTGCTGGCAGACAAGAATGAATTAAATATATTAAGCATATTCAAAACGTTTCTCGAAATTAGTCAGCTGATACTAGTAACATGAAAATACAAACGACGAAGAGATACAACTTTTTTTTACAAGTTTTGCACAGGAGTGACAAATATTAGTCGACGATTAAACTCCATTCGACAATGGTTGCTGCAAACATATACATGTACTTTTGATTTTTACTTATATGTTTGATGATATAGACTCTTAAAGCTAGTCTCTATGTATGCCTTCAGCAATTGTACAAATAGTTTGATACAAATAAGGCAGTCATTCAGTCAAAAGTGATGTCAGCTAGTACAAAAATAATTCACTTTGTGTCCGACATATAATGCAAAAATTTTGTTTCACCGTATTTTATATTAGTTGCAGTTATTATTTTGAAAAACACAGCGAGGCTGCTAGGACATACACATGTACACTAGTGTTACAAAGGAGTGCAGAAAGTAAATGTATTTATCAACTTAAAAAAGTACACAAAATTTGTACCTGTTTCTCTTTGGGCAGCAAGGATCTGTTGAGAACTGGTTTCCACATGAGTTGCAACATCATACATCTGTCTACCCAGCGGTCTAAGTTTGACATTAGGTACATTTGGGTTACCATTTTTACCACCATCTGATGTAGGGTCGCTATGACCTCGCCTCATAGCAACTGGAGATGGCAACGGTGAGTATTTTTTCAAAGAATGTTTGATAGTCTTATCGGAATTCTCTCTATTGATGGGTTTGTGAGGTAAACTGTTTGTTGTTTCTTCTGCTAACACCAAGCCGTCAGATCTCATCATGGATGGCTTCAGTTTATTTACAGTCAGAGGTGGAATAGGTGACAACATATTCAAATGCATCAAGTGTTCACCTGGCACCGTGGTAAATACCTGTTTTTGACGTTGTAATGGGGGCGCACTTTTTAGAGATTTTTGAGACACTGTGTTGGTTTCTCTATGGTATTCATTCAATGGAGGCAAGTTCTTCCTCCGGTCTAACGTTGTGTACTGTTGAATTCCTTCTATCTCTGTAAATATGGCAGTTTTTTCATCAAGACTGTCCTCTCGAGTTGACAAACCAACTGCTTCTGTTGACAGAACACTAATGCGTGAGGCTCTTGTTTTGATGACTGGCTTAACTTTGCTGTCCTTTTGTTGTGCGTTATTGGTATTTGACTCAGAGTCTGTTTTCTCTTGGTTTGCCATTTCTGTCACATTTTCTGGATCTTTAGTATTGTCGTCATTTCCTTTATCTTTATTTTTTTTACTTGCAAACAAATTTGAAAAGAAGAAGCCGAACTTGGCTTTCTTTCCAGAGTTATTGTTAGCTTTCTTTGCACTATTAGCAGCAGTTGTCTCTCTCACATCTGGCTTCATACTGCCATACTCAGCTCCGTTGGCAAGAAGAATTTTAGCCACGTTTTCATGGTTGGACTGTTTGGCATAGTCTAATGGTGTACCTCCCATGCAATCTCTTGGAGATGGTTGAACTTTTATATCCAGTAACATTTGAACACACTTTATTTGTCCTGTCGCTGCTGCCCAGTGTAAAGGTGTTCTATTAAAGTTGATAGAAACTGACTGTGAGTTGAGATTTGTATGATGTATGCAATCTATCCAAAAATACACTCAAATTAGGGGTTTAGATCAATAGTTCAATGTCAGATAAAAATCTAAGTTTTTCAGTTTGGGGTGGAAGTGGGGGGTGGGGGTTGGGGTGGGGGAGGTGATGGACAGTTGATTCATTTCAATTCTCATCCGACAAAGACTTCATTTTTGATGTCTGTTTCGTACCCTTAAATACAAATATGTCCTTAAAATGTCATCAAACCAAGAAATAGAAGAATGTTTGCTAATACCAATAGTAAATACACTGGCACTAAAATACATTATCGTGTCAATAAAAGAGTTGTTTTTTTAGAGCATTTTTCTCACTACATACTGGCTTTGTATTCATCTAAGTACTACATACTACTCAATATTTGAAATTGATTGTGTTTGCTGAAACAACTTTCAATTAAGTTAGAAGGGGTGGGGTGGGGCATCTGAGGCCTGACTAAAAGAAAATCTTTTTTTTTTAAAATCTAAATTGAACTATTGATCTTACCCCTTACTATTATCTATCCACATTTAATCTATCAACTTAGCACTAAAGATTTCTTACACCTGGTTAAAATCAAAGTCATAATTATGAAAGTATGCAAAGCATAAACTGGAACAGAGGAAATGACATCATTCAAATAATATGTAAATGAAACTAATAAATATGTAAAATCAGTTGACTGGTCTTGTAAATCATATAAATATTTGATGAAACTCAAATTTTTTTTAAAGTTTGCACAGATGGCACAAAACAAAATTTCCCTTGTTTTAAAACTTCTTTTTATTGCATATATTTAATTCCCTTTTAAAATCTATTCATTGACAATTAATTTATCTATCCATCCACTTGTCCATCAATCCATCTGTCTGTCTGTGCATCCGTCCATCCATCCATCCATCCATCCTGGATCCATCCTTTCATCACTCTGTCCATCCATCCATCCACCCACCCACCCACCCACCCACCCACCCACCCACCCACCATATCTTTGTTGAATTAAAGAAACACCTTACCTGTCATCAGGATCACCGGCTTCGAAATGAACACCTTGAACTTGAGCCAACTCTCTAAGCACTTCACTGTGACCAGCTGCTGCTGCTAAATGTACACAACTTTTACCAGAGCTATCAATAATATTAACTAGTCTTGGACCTCCACTCTGACAATGTACTAAGACACAGCAACACTGGGTACTACCATTCTAAAACAAATGACATCATTTTGTTATTAGGCTTGTACATACACATTCTCGCAAACCAGAGCTGTTATTTTTTCTGCGACACTGAAAAAACGGGAGATGCTTATTGGAAGGTGCCGTAAAAGAGGCTGTGGTTTACGACAATGGTACATATATTGACAAATTTGTTGCATTCATGATATCTGAACTGAATCAACCAGGGTTCTTCAGATTTTGAAAATATAAAGGGGTTGCCTCATTTACATATCAATGTGCGTATAATTAGCATATTGATTATGATAATTATAGTTTAAATTTGCATAAGCTGACTTTATAAACTATATACATTATCTAACTCATGTTGATTAAACTATTCTTAGACTAGTACCAACAATGGTACGAGTAACACTGAAGTAAAGCACTTTCTCTATGTGATACGCTCATTTATAGCATTCATATCAAGTGGAAACTGTTTCAATTGGTTTATTTAAAAGCCCAGCATTTGGCCTTTCGAATGTGGTCAATTAGCAAATGAAACGATATACATTTATACTTGATATGGATGCTATAAACGATTGTGGTACATATAGAAAATGCCTTACTTTGGTGTTATGGGTTGTACTTGATATGGATGCTATAAACGATTGCGGTATATATAGAAAACGCTTTACTTTGGTGTTATGGGTTGTACTTGATATGGATGCTATAAACGATTGTGGTACATATAGAAAACGCTTTACTTTGGTGTTATGGGTTGTACTTGATATGGATGCTATAAACGATTGTGGTACATATAGAAAATGCCTTACTTTGGTGTTATGGGTTGTACTTGATATGGATGCTATAAACGATTGCGGTATATATAGAAAACGCTTTACTTTGGTGTTATGGGTTGTACTTGATATGGACGCTATAAACGATTGTACGTATAGAAAATGCTTTACTTTTATGTTATGGGTTGTACTTGATATGGATGCTATAAACGATTGTGGTACATATAGAAAACAATTTACTTTGGTGTTATGGGTTGTACTTGATATGGATGCTATAAACGATTGCGGTATATATAGAAAACGCTTTACTTTGGTGTTATGGGTTGTGCTTGATATGGACGCTATAAACGATTGTGGTACGTATAGAAAATGCTTTACTTTGGTGTTCTGGGTTGTACTTGATATGGATGCTATAAACGATTGTGGTGTATATAGAAAATGCTTTACTTTGGTGTTCTGGGTTGTACTTGATATGGATGCTATAAACGATTGCGGTATTATATAGAAAATGCTTTACTTTGGTGCTCTGGGTTGTACTTGATATGGCTGCTATAAACGATTCAGTGTGGTGCATATCGAAAACACTTTACTTTGGTGTTATAGGTTGTATTAAGGTAGAACCACCTCAGGAATGAATAAAATCGAAGTTCTTAAAAATCTCTCTAAACTCTGTCATAGGGAAACTTGCCGCTGGTCCTTTTGAAAAATCAAGAAGAAATTTGGGGTCCACCATCTTGTTTTCAAGCAAATCAACAATTTTTTATTTTCCCATAGAGTTAATATAGGGCGGCCATATTGAATTCTAAAATGACTAAATTTTGCTATCATTTTGTCCCCTATTTCAAAAATGTGTATGGTGACCCCAGATTTTTTAAAAAACTTTAACTGAATACAACATGTTAGAAAAGTAATGAGCAACCATGAATATATTATTTCTGCTGACTCCCATCATGCAATAGCCCATAGCAAAGATACCCTATAAAAGCACAACATCAACTTGATGTTTCTATGAAATCACAAGTAATTGTAGGTGATATAAAACTATGAAATGACTCTCCAGAACCCATAGTTTATGAAAATGTCTCTTTTTCCAGGAGTGGTGTTCCACTTTTAATGCATTCACAGTGTCACTGGAATAGTCTGAGGTGAACATGACAACTAGGTCTTACCTGTGAGGCCCAATGCAATGGTGTTTTACCATCAATATCAGCACTGTAAATATCACTGCCTTTCAACATCAATAATTGGACATGTTCTGGACGGTTATGAAATGCTGCCCAGTGTAATGCTGTCATCCCTTCATTATCTTGTTCATTCACTTCTTCAATGCCAAGGTTGGATAATAACGTTGAAATTGTCCTGAAAAACAAAGTGACTGAAGTCATTATACACTTATTGCCTAAGCTATGAAGGAGAGCACAAGTAGATGTCTAAATTACCCCGTGGGCTGTCCTGTAGTTACTAATTCCTTAGGCTGAAAGCTGAGTGAAATACTGAGTTGCTATATTATAACACCAGGCGGGGTAAAATGAAGTCTACTAGTGCCCAAACAAGGCAAGGCAATAAGGGTTTTAAAACATTTCATGTTCTCAGGCACATATTCCTTCCATAGTCACAGAAAATCACTAGCAGGACTCATAGCTGTTCTACATGAATATAGTGCCCTATGGAAAACAGAATATATAGTGGCTTACTCTATGCAAATTGAGGTAACTGTGGGTCAATAGTTCATACCTCGTGACACAATCTAAGCCAATTCAAAGTCTGGTTCTTGTGCAAGATTCCAGGGGAAACACTTCAGGCTGAATAGCATGTGGTATAATATTTAAGGCATATTATATTAACCTAACATAGATGTCTGCGTGATGCAGCGTGCGAAATTAACGCCGGTCCTTCGGCCTGAGACCAATAGATTTCCGTTCGGACCAACAGTTTTTCAGAATTACAACAACTTATTGGTTCTTATGACCAATTGAAATTTGGAGTAAATAATAACATTTATTCAAAGATAGATCCAATTTCACCTACATGAATCTGATCTTGTGTTACCTATTTTACTCTCGACATCTCGTTCAAGTCAAGCGACACAGAGCTAGCTCGCTATGTGTTGTTGTCAATGTTGATATCATGTCTACATATGACGTAGCATACAGCATTTACTTTATGAAATTATGTTTTTTAACAAATACATGATTGGCTGAATTTCTCTAATTATTTGGGTCTTGACTAATCAGAATGTCTTAGACATTCAGACTCATTTTACGCATTCAGCGCATGCGTCTACTTTCTGCCATATAGTAATCAATGTTGTAAAGTTTACTGTTCGAAGTGTATGAAACTTTTAACGTGTTTGAGACAGTTCCACGTTGTATTTATAAAGTATGTGGCGATATTTAGAAGGCGGCAATGAGCTTCCGAAGAAGAAGACGAAACAGACACTGTTTTTTTAAAGGATGGTATTAAAGCTGGTAAATGTTAGCGGGTTTCCCGATCAATTTACCGGAGTTCCCCATGTGTGTGCGTGGCCATGATCAAAACAAACTGACGGAAAACATATAAACTACTCTGCTCGGAAAATGGCGTTTTAACTAATAAAGAAGGCAGGTACACTTCGTAAGATATCTTCAGTACGACATGACATTCACAAGCCATTAACGGTCCAAGTGCAACAAACCCGCGGGCTTGCCTGACGAAAACGGGTGTCATAAAAGTTGTTTGCATCTCTAAAGCTGTTTGTAGTGTTACTTATAATAGCCTAATAAATTGATAACAACTGATATAAGACGGAGATAAGGTTTGCCTCAATTGACCCACTCCTTAGAAATGATCTTACGCTGTGAACTACACTGTTTACTTGTGTTATGTAAGAGCCCATCATCACATGTGTAAATATTGGTACTCTTTGATAACAAGTGGACTTGCTTCTTTAATGGCTTGTCCCAGTAATGATAGGTCTTTTTTGTAAAAACAGTAAAAAAAATGTGTAGTCTGATTGCTTTCAATTTGATGCATATGATAATGTATGTCCTGTTATGTTGTAATCAACGTATAAACTTGTTGCATTTTTGTTGCCATTGTTCACAGTCGCTTGTAAACTGTTATTCCTTTCCTAAATGGTTTTATTCTTGTCTATGACAGTCCTAATACAGAACAATGACGTTATTATAGGGATTGGTGATATTCTTATAAAATCGGTAGCGATGTCATACCCCCCTACATACATACAACACAAGTTAGGAAACCAAGCCATTACAAAAACGGTGACATCATTTTTCATCGATCCAAAAGGATTGCCAAAACACCAAATATAACCAAAACATAACCATCCATGCCACGCTTGCGTATCACTGGACCAACCTGATCACTAATGTACAACAACATCGATCTAAAATGCGTTTACGATCGCGTTTCCGAAACGATACCCCCATAGTTTGAAAATACCGCAGAATCAGGTCGACTTGTCATGTTAATGAGGTGGTGCAACGTCACTATGTTAAATTAGCATGATATATTCATTCATTTACATGTTTAAAAATAACGTACTTATTGAGTACTTTTATACAATAATCATAAACGGTACATTTTTTACAGCAGAAACACCTATGACTATGACGGTGGTTTCCCAGTCAATTACAGACAGTTAATGAGGTGGTGCAACATATAATATTTAAGGCATATCACATTACAGAATCAAGCCATTAGCTAAGGAAGTGGGTTTCTTATCACTGAATAATGTTTGTTGGCAATATTTACAAATGTGGTAATTTAAAAGCACTATTACATAACACATCAGGCAAAGCTAAGCTCAATGTCTAAGTGTGAAACCCCTAATGTCATATCATTATCAGTGACATTGCAAATAGCTTTAGACATGCAAACAATTTTTATGACACCCGACTTGCTGGCTCACCAAGTCGGGAAAGTTGCACTTGAACTGCTAACGCAAAGAATCTGTCTTGATAATCTAACACAGATGTCTTTAGGTCAAGCAAAAGCTCTCTTGTTTCCTACATGTAAGGCTTTCTTATATTTCTCTTTTCTCTCTAAGTTCTTACTTTTATGAAACCACAGTCGAAACAAATTAAACACATTCTTCTGTATTCCATGCACAAAAGATGTACCTGTACATGGTTGTTTTTTAACATCGACTGGCATCGATTCGTTTTCCATTATTGATACATCCCCAACGTGATTTCCTGCAGAAAGATCAGGGAGGCTATCAACACCATATTCTACAATCTATCTGAATTCAACAGAGAGATGGGGGCATCGACCTACCTAACATCTATAATCAACTGATCATAGCGCCACCTAGTGGTCAGCTGTAACTATGGAATTTGTTATTCTGATGAAGCTTAAACTGACCAAGACAGATCAAAAGCTTAGTGCTAAAAACTGAACTGCTTGTGCGTGATAGCATGTGTATGTAATTTCATCTACTAAGCTGATGACTCGAACATTTTTAGTAAATTGTTATTTTTGTATTTTTGTATGCATATTTACGAAAAACGAATAAAATAAAATAAACTTAACATCACAGGGACTGAAAGCATAAGCAATTGATATGCAATGTTTTTTCGTGTGTGTGTTAAATAAAGATTATAGAAATATTAATGTTGTGTGATAAACAAGACAATATATTCCCCAATGCATGTCTTTTGATATCAGCTAATTCTCAAAGAATGCACACAAGGTACTGTCACACAGAATTTGCTCCAGCAAAAGAGTCCCTTGTGTATGCATTCTTCTAGCTAAATTGTAAGAAAGCAGACAGGGTTGAAATTCCAGCAGGCTGTACTGTCTAGAGATTTAAATTAAAATCTGTCTTTACCTGGTCATACAAACTACCAGACATATATTAATAGCTTTCATAATTGGACATGTGTGCTGACTAAATTTAAAGCTTTATATGTAGAATATTGTGCTGCAGGGACAAGTTTCCCTCAAAATCAAAATTTCAGTTCTTTAATTCTCTCCTAACTTTGCAATATGAAACCTTGTTGCTAGTCCATTTGAAAAATTAAAATAAATCTGAGGGTTTACCATTTTTGTATTCATAAAAATTGACACTCTTTTATTTTCCGATAGTGTTAACACAGTAAATGACGGCCATATTGGATTCTAAAGTGAATATATTTTGATATCTTGACCTCTATTTCACAGCTTTGTTATGGTGACCCAAGCTTGGTTAAATGATTTTAAGTTTAAACTGATGACAACACCAAATCAGTACAAACGAACTTTCCTGACGAACGGAAAAAAACAGGAAGTAGAAAAAGAAGGAAAGAAACAACAAACTAATAACTATCTATCTGGTAACTAGGCAACTGTCTATTACATGAATTGTCATGCGATGGCATGAGTATAGGTTGGCATTTTCTTGAACAATTTCATAACAGCAAATAAGTATATAGTTTAATTCCGAAGCGAATATATTTCATTGTTAAAAATAGCTCTACAAGGTACAAATACTTACAAAAGGGATTGATGTGTGGCTAAGGGCATATTAATTAACACCTTGTGTGTGTTATACTCATGAGAATTAACTGATAACAGTTATGATTTACACCACTGATAAGTTGACACTTTTACAACACAGACAAGTCATTAGCAATAAAATGCTCTAACAATAATTTATATCATCTTCATTGAACATAAATAATAAAACCAGTCATTAAAAAATTTGTTCTGATCAACACAAATGCCTCCTGCCACCTGTGATCACATAATTTTCTCTCATCAATTGCAAATAAATATTAGAGAAGTATTCCTGAATATATATATTTTTTTAAATCAAAAATATTCCTCAAGATACATATTTTGATTTTATAACTATAAAAGTATTACACAGAAATACAAATGAACTTTTTATTTTTAATTTGGAAAATAGACTGATTTTTAAAGTGGCCATATGGATGAGAATTTGGTATTTATTTTGGATTTTTATTTGATAAAACAACTTCACTATGTTTTTCTACTTGAAAAAATAATGTGAAAGAACATATACCAAGTCCATGTTCATAACTCAATAAACTGCAAAAAGATGCAAAAGGTGTAAAAAGTGTTGTTATTGTACGTACAATAACAAACATTTTACACATTGTTTAATGTTTTTCAGTTTATAGAGTTATGAACATGGACTTGGTATATGTTGTTTCACATTATTTTTTCAAGTAGAAAAACATAGAGAAGCTGTTTTATCAAATAAAAATCCAAAATAAATACCGAATTCTCATCCATATGGCCACTTTAAGATCATAAAGTCCCTTTAGGGGTGTGTAGAGTCATCCACATGCTGTTGCCATAGCCTTCAGTTCGTGTTAATTTATTATTAATAATAATTTATGACATAATAAAGCAGAAAAATATGGTGATAAATCTGAAAATTATGACGGATACTATTAACACTAAATTATGACAAAACAAAAACTGATACAGAAGGATTTCAATGTTATCATGGCAAGTATAGGTTCAACGTCCTTTTTCTGAGACATCAAAAAAAAAAAAATTTTTTTTTGTGTGTGTGTTCTAGGAATTGCTCTATGTGATATTCAACATCCTGTGACTCTCATTAAATACGCAAAGACTGACGCGTGCAGCTAAATAGTTCACATTTCTCTCAAATGATCACGACTACGCATGTAATTCGATGAAAATGTGACCATGCACTAGATTTCATAATTTAGATTTGTTACAAAGGAAGGTGGATATATTTCACATCAGAGTATTAATTTACATAATAAAATATGTATGATTAATTTTGTTGGTTTCATATTCTGTAAATTTGTCACATCAGCTGTTAGTTTCCCATGAAATATACGTCATCATGTGTCTATACCCAGGCACAATGCTAACAAATCATGTAACAGACCATAAACACATTTCACAACTATGATCCCCTTGGGGGCGGGGGGGGGGGGATTTCTGTGATCCAAAGACCTAAAAGGAAACCTATTTCTATAAGTATACATATATGCGCCACCCTTTGGGACGTGTTTTCTAGCCCTTTAGTCTAAAATGGGGTTCATTTTACATTATTTTCGATTTTGCTTATTCTAAAATGTGATCCATTGGCCAAATTACCAAACCATAACTGCCATTAATTGTCCCAAAATATTGCCTCCTAAAGAAAAACAAATATTTTGTCTAAACTTTCAGCTTTTAAAAACCTATAATGGTCTAAAATGGGGTATTGATTTTTGGTCAAAGTGGGTCTAAAATGGGGCCTGGCGTTTCCAGCACTGGCCTGGCACACCCCTACCAGAGCTGGCCACTGGTACGTGGGACCGTACCATCCTGGGGATCCCCTTTCCTTCAATCCCCTCCCTCATTCAACCTCTAACAGATGCTCCAGAAATACCTGAGCATGCAAACTAGTTTAAGTAAGCTATCAGTATCTAAAAAAAAAACAGAGTTACAGAATAAGAATGAATTGCAACAAAGAATTATATATTTACGTGTACAAATTCTCTCCTGATAAAATATACTGAGTTTGAAATCAATAAAAGTCCACCTTGCTGTTGGCAATGTTTAACATCATTGATCAGTGTATCATGTTACATAATGTAAGTTTACTCTGTAACACTTAGAGTGTCTTTTACTGTTTAATCTTTTCACTTCTAATGGGAAAGTCATCTACCTGACATTCTTTTTGCCTCCTTAAGTTACTGATAAAAATCATGAAATTTTTCTCTAACTGTTATTTGTGAAAAATATGGCAGTTAAATTTTGTTCTCAATATCACATAATTAATAATGACATATATTGAAAGGAAAGTCCAGTCAGGCTTATTCCGGCCTTTAGTACACTTAGTCTTCTATTGATCAGAGCTATATTTCTTTGAAATAAAAGTAAAAACGGTACCGTAAAATGGTCGTGGTTTGCGACGATGCTATATTGATGTGATTTTGGGTTATTAACTCCCTGGCACCTCACCAGTGTGCCCTCTATTATGATAGACAAATTGTGTTAGTCAAAATGAGAAAAAAAATGGGGATTTCTTATGAGTCATCACATAGTAAGAGCCAGAGATATATAGGGAACACCAAATTTTGGTGTGTCACTAGAAATTGTGTGCATTATATAGTGGCATGTCAAATTGCCTTAGAGGGCACACTGCATCTCAGTATTAAATTTACTCAACTTTGAAATCTTGTAGTACTGCGCTTGGCATGTGTTCAGCCATTTGGAGGATTTCCTGCATGGGTTTATGGGAAAACTTTTGATGATGACATCATGAGTACAAATCCCTAATGTCTTGACATTCTTTGTATTTGTCATTTAATAGCAGAAAATTATTACAAAAGTTATTGTTTTCAGAAATACAGTTCTTTTCAGAGAAGCTTGCCCAAGCTGTTAAAATGAACGATCAAGATCAGAGAGTCGGATCACAAGGTTTCATGTTGAGATAGACACAAAACAGATAACAGACAAACATCACATCTATAGTGTGGACTCTTTTAAGTTTTAGTTAATGATACAAACAGCCTAGTAACTGCATGAAAGATAACATTGGCTGCTGACGATGGATTGTGTTTGAACTTCAAGAAATTATACCCCATGTCTATTGTCATTGTAGTAGTGTGCATGCTGTTACTTTTAACTAAATGAAGAGCTGACACACAGGTGTATTAAAGTGATGTTTGTGTGTTATCTTTATGGTGTCTATCTCAACATGACACCTTGTGATCAGATCGATCCATTGATAGTTCCTTTAATAGCTTGGGCAAGCTCCTTCGCGAAGACCCTTATCATAAGTCTGTTAAACTTTTCCTGTAGCAATTTCACATGAAATATTCAACCAAAACATTTCGGAGAAAAACTGACGTATTCGGAATATGATCACATGACCTTTTCAAATAGACAATTACCCACAGGGTGATATACTTACTAACCTACACAAGTGCTGACACTGTAACTATGCATCATGCCCACTCCCACCATAAACGATTAATTTTTTGCCCTCGAGGAAACAACAGCTAAGTGTTGGGGTGACCGACACACAATGATAGCATGAGAACACTATTAATATGATTCTTAATATCCATTCAGACCTTATCATAGCACGCAAAGCAAACTCTTCTAATGTAAACAACCCTACATAGACAGATCCTCTCCAAATGTAGAATGTGAGGGTGGGGTAGGGGTAGGGAGAGAACGTGTAAAACCAGCTACAGTGTATAATGTCTCGCAAACCTCATGTGTTGCATATTATGTTGCCTCGAGCCTTTTAAATTCAAGGTTTAATATATATTTATAATTCAAAACATGGTATCTTTGGCGAGAAAGAAAAAACAATTTCACATCACACGATCGACAGCTTATAGCTGCCCTGCTCTTAACAGGTAAACAATACAAGACGACTACTAATATATGCTGCACAATAGTGGTTTATGTTCTTCCTTTGATCAGAATTGTCTCCAATATTCCATCAGTAATTTCTCCACTATTATTTACCAGGTCACTGACATGCAAACTAGAAATTGTTGATCTCGATGTAATTTTACTTTGTCATTGGCATAAAGAGAATGATTATAATGCCTCAAGGGGAGATCAGACCAATGTCTTCTTTTTAATTAATTTACATTCTTGTATGCATGGCTACTACACTGTATGAAATCTCATTATAATTTATCAAGTTATCAATTTTACAGGTAAATGGCTTGTTTAATTACGACATCCTTTTTCTTTATACCCCCTCTGTGTTCAGAAGCCCTGATAGTTACATACTAGTAAATGTATGTAGTGTATCCATGGCAATGACGATTCATGAATATTCATTGTCCTTCCTCTTGTACCCCCTTTGAGATCAGAAGCCTTAGGCCTTGATGGTTACATACTTATTAAGTAAATGTATGTAGTGTATCCATGGCAATAACAATTCATGAATATTCATGGTCCTTCCTCTTATAGTTATACCCCCTTTGAGATCAGAAGCCTTGTTAGTATTACTGGTAAATGTCTGTCCGTGTCTGTTAATATATGTATGTATGTATGTATGTATGTATGTATGTATGTATGTATGTATGTATGTATGCATGTATGTATGTATGTATGGATGGATGGATGGATGGATGGATGGATGTATGTATGTATGTATGTATGCATGGATGGATGGATGGATGGATGGATGGATGGATGGATGTATGTATGTATGTATGTATGTATGTATGTATGTATGTATGTATGTATGCATGTATCCATATCAACAACAGTCAATGCACAGTCCTTCCCCCTTCCCCCCTCTCCCTCCCCACCCCTAACCCTCTGAGTTCAGAAGCCCTGATGGTATAAATAGTAAATATGAGTATCTATATTATCCATGACAACAAGAATCATCCATCAACAGTTCATGCATGGTGCTTTTTGACCATCCCCTATGAGCTCTGAGATAATTCAGAAGCCACCATGATGATGATGATGATGATAGTAACATGTTCTATGTATCCATGGCAACAGTATTAACATGGTCATACCAGAAAATTATTAATTATTAGAATAAAACGTTCATGTCATGTTTAGTCCTTGAAGAAAACCATATGGTGCATACAATTACAGTTATTATTAATAACACTTCATTAATTATTAAATGATTATCAGGTGAGTGATGAACTAAATTAAAATAACGTCACAAAGCTAGGGTTTTCAGTTCTAACAATACAGCAATTTATTGTTAGGGGCAAAATTTAAAAAAAAATTGTTGTTTTGGATAACATGATGATAGGTAGGTCGGAATTTCTTTTTGTTTTTATTTTAAATTTATAAAAATTACTTTGAGCCCACGATAAGATACTCGCCGGTCACAATACGTCCAGGTGAGAGAATTTGATGATGAGGTGTAAAAGAAGTAAATGAAAACAACTGTAGATGAACACGTTATGCAGACTGTACTGTTATCGTCTAAGAAGACTTGAGATCTCTATGGAATACGATTTTTTTTAAAAATGACTACAGATGAGGCAAAGGCATGAAGGTGTACATGAAAATAGAAGTCATTTAAAATTGTTACCATTTTACATTTGTGCACGCAAAGAAATGTTTAGGGTCGGGGGCTTAACCTAATAGTGTCAGTCGGGTTTTTGGAAACACCTATTATTTTCATTTCGCCTAAATTCTGTTTTACTACTCCATGCTAGTTTACTGGCAGTTTAAATTGTAATGAATAGTTAATGAGTTATTGCGGTTGCAACATATAAAACCATAAAACTGATTGACAGTTATTGATGTACCGTATTGTTTTTTTTCACTGAGAGCAATTTTCTGCCAAATATTGATAGATAATTTATGAATTGATAAAGTGGTAATTTAAATGTGATACAATTTATCTTTATGTAATAAATTTTTTCGTAACAATAGAACAAAGGGTCCTAAAAACACCGACATGTTTGTAATTGTGCAATGGAATATCATTTGTATATAACTGAATTTTTGAATAAGGCAAAAATAATTTTAAAAATGTTCAGATATGATAAGATGACGTCAGAAAATAGGGTGGGTAGGTCGGAAATTTTCTTTTCTTTTATATTTTTGAGAAATTGCAAGATACTCGGTCACAATAGTTTGATAAGGTGTAAAAAGTCTCAAGTACAAAATGAAGACAATTATATGTTAAGCAGACAAACACAACATGCAGACTATATAATAAATTCAACTTTTAAAAACACCTGTTTTTTCTGGAATGGGATTTAAAAAAAATTGATCAACGATACTTTGACAAGAAAATTTACATGGAAATAGAAGTAAATTGTCACCATTTCCCTTAAAGTTTTGAATGTAAACAAATTTTTGAAATTTACACTGAAATAAAAAAAATGAATTCTCACCTTTTTACCTTTTTTGAATGTTAAAAATATGGAATTTACATGGAAACAGAAATAAATACTCATCATGCTTACCTTAAAAAGTTTTGAATGAAAAAATTGATTAACCTGGTTCGGCAACTTAAAACTACATGTATAAGGGTTGGCCAGGTTTACTTGGAAACAGTTTGTATTTTTGACTTGGAAACAGTCTGTATTTTCTACTTGGGTGACTTCATTGATAAGAGTTATCCGATAGCTACAAGGCTATTGTTGAATACAGTGCCTCAGTGTGTACTATCAGTTAGCACACTTTAACTTTTTACATATAAAATATTACACACTCAATATAACCACAGTGCATGTTGCCTTGGTGTTTCACTCATGTCACATGACATTTTTGCACATAGAAACAACATCAAATGCAAAACTGAGGAACAACTGTACAGATGCCATGGCATATTGGGGATGTAAACGTTGTCAAGTTACCATGTTGATTATCAGTTGAAAAGTAAACAATTGAAGCCATTAAAATCATCAAGTCCCTGCGAAATTTTTTCAGCTGAAAGCCTGTTTCTACTGCACTGTAAAAGAATATAACTACATAATGCTTATCATGATTGGATAAATGATCCTGTTGTGTGTGGGTTGTGTCTCTGTTATTGTTAGTCTGAAGTCGAAATGTGTTTATCTTTGTGTTAAAAACACTATGTACGTCCCATGAGTGAAACACCAACGCAACACCTTTTCTACAGTGTATCATATAATTTAGGTCCCTCTGGCCATGCAAGTTTTTCCACTATCACAACACAGGATGATTTTTAACTTATTACATCCAGTTCTCATATTTATTCCACTAATTTCTAAATTTAGCAACGTCTTACATTGATCCATTTTTCAATGGTCAAAGCAAATAAAAACAGAAAACGATCTCACACTGTGTATATACACATTCACTGACTGTAGTAACATCTCGCATTACAATTTACAAGGGAAAAACTGTTCAACCATATAACTGACCCCATTACAAATACGATACTAAACTTTTGAAAATTAACCCCCCACCCCCCCACCCCCCCCCCCCACCCCCCAGATCCCTAAAATCTTTCAACTGGACTTCAACCTTCACTGATGAAACAATAATAATTCAAAATAAGGGGTAGTCCTAACAATATCATACATTGGTTGTGATGAATTAAATGAATTAGGCAAAAAAACCAAACAATTTCTGGTCAGCGCGCACATCACTTAAATACCCCCCACGTCAGTCTTTTTTGTGTATGTTTGTCCTCCAGCCCATGCAGTCTGCAGATCTGTGGGACAACACAAAAATAACCCTCTCTACTTCAGTGAACACAACTGCAGAGCCAATCGTGAACAAGCATCTGTTCCACACACACACTTGCTCTAAAATACTATAAAAAGAATAGTAACTGCCATAAATAGACGAATGAGTGACAGGTTTGTTAAGAATTAAAAAAACAAAAAAACAACAACAAAACAACGTGTCATTGCATAATTTTAGACAAACTTTCCTGACCAGAAACAATTCTTCTCTTTTTTTGGCCTTATTGTACAATGCAATATCTGGTTTCATCAATTACCTTGTGTCGCTATCGTACGTAGCTGCATGTAACGGCAGACGACCAGTTTTGTCAGCTAAATGCTGCCTAGCACCATTGCGTAGTAAAAACACCACACCATCATACCATCCCTGTAATAACATTAGAAAAAAAAAGGATTCTATAAATAATATAAACATGAAATTAAAAAAAAAAATTGAAAATTGAACTTTACATAACTTGTAACCAAGATATACAAAACTATTGAAAAGTGCATCAAATATGAGGGGAACGAAGAGTCAAAATTGGTGATCAGAATCCAGGTTTTCATTTCATTCTGTATGCTAAGTACATCTTCATTTTTGAAAAACACCCTAGGTCCTGCTGTAACAAGCACATAGTACATTACCATTTATGAGATGCAAGTCTTAGAAAACTTTATTATTATATACTTCTTAGAGAAATTAAAGTCATAACAGAGGTTGCTTGAGCATTTCTTGAACTTCCCATCATGCATACATTAAAAAAAAGGCTAGACTTTTGACTAAAGTATACATTATCTCTGGCATATAGCAACTATCATTTTTTTTAAAGTCCATTTGGCCTTTATCAATCCCTGTCAGCATTTCAAGTTCAGCTTCGACAAAAAAATTGTTTGGTTCCGGTTACCTGACCCCACCTAGTTTTTCACTGCTGACCCTAAACTTTTTTTTACGTATTCAACAAAAAATAATAAATTTGCGGAAATTGTGAAGTCTTGCGAGAAATAGTGGATGCAGAAACTGGCATCAACTTAAAAAGACAGTATAAACTGTTCTTCTAATCTGTAATGGCTGTACATCTGATGAGAAGAAACCAATAACACAGAGAACATATGGAAAACAATGGAAAACATAACTACCTGAACTAGACACTCACACATGAAAAAATAAATAAAAAAATAAAAAATCTACCTACCCCACCTATTCTAAAATTGAGTGTAATCAGAACCACACAATTTTTTTAGGCCTTATAAGAAACATACTTTTTGATGAGTGAGGGACATGCATTATTAATACCATTTATATCATTTGGCTGCCACTTTTGGAGAAGATGAAAATAGAAAAAAAAGCAGATAACAGATATATGACAATAGTGAATCAACCAAAACCCTTAAGCTCGGCGTTCAGCTGTTAATGTCAGTGGAGCTAAAAATATCTGGATTGTCTTATTTATGTGATAAATATATAATCCCATGAAATCAATGTTAGTTTTACGTCATAATGGGCCTTGTGTGATTCCATGGACTATGAATACAGCTGCAGGCCAGTATTTTTCTTAGTCCACGGAATCATACTAAAGAACATGTTGACGTAATTCTAACACTGATTTTAGTAAGATAACATATGTCGTACTCAAAGTTGGTATATCACCTCAGGCTGTAAGGGGTCACATAAATTGGAACGAAATAATACCAAAAAAAAGTTAAATCCACCTTAGATTGAAGTTCCTTGGAGAGCATGGTTACACTAGTCTAAGCTATTACACTGGCAGCAAAATATTACTGTGGAACGGTATTATGTTTCAATCTGTCTACTACGAACCTTATGATCATGCAATCATGGGTTTCATTATTCAGCTATAATACATTGTATATTCTCTCTCCGAAACTTGTAATACTCTGAAAATTGATGGTGGTTGATACTACGTACGTACTGCAACAAGACTGGCCAAAATGCGTCCTAAGGTAACTTAAGGTTCTAGCCATCAACTAGTTAAAATATCAAGTAAAAGGAAGCCCGAGATCTACATCAGACAGAGGAGATCCATCATGACAGCGCAGGGACCAAGGATACCAACTACCATCAATTCATAGACATATTTTTCAGCCAGCTTTGGAGAGAGACAATTTAATACTGAATAATTAAAATCAATGCATGATCAAGGTCTGTAGTAGAAGGATCAAAACATTACATTCGTTCCTAATTTACAGTTAAAAAATAACTATATTTTACCGTCTGAGAAATTCATTGTTGGCTGTGCACTGTAATTAGGCGTAAAAAAATTGTGTGGTGGTTCAGATTACATTCAATTTTAAAATAGGTAGGTAGATTTTTTATTTTATTTTCAATTTTTTTTTTTCATTTTTGAGTGTCTAGTTCAGGTAGTTATGTTTTCCATTGTTTTCCATATGGTCTCTGCGTTACTGGTTTAAATTTCTTCTCATCAGATGTACAGCAATTACAGATTGGAAAAACAGTTTTATATTGTCTGTTTAAGTAGGTGTCTCTTCCGCATCCACTATTTCTTGCGAGACTTCACAATTTTCGCGATTCTCATATTTTTTTTCTTGAATATGTTAAAAACAGTTTAGGGTTGGCATGAAAAAACAAGGTGGGGGTCGGGTAACTGGAACCAAGCAACTTTTTTTTTTTGGCCTTAGTGTTAGAGGGAAGGTTACAAGGATTATGATAAATCTTTAAAGGGGTACAAACTGAATTTATACGTTTTTGAGCATAATGTTTGCTGCATAATTAAAAGGTACTTGCAGTAATCTACTAACTAAAGCATACTTAACCATCACTTTAAGTACAATAATTAACTGAACTCAAACCAGATATTGAGATATCCAATGATGCAATTATTACCAGTATTAATACTTGTCTCTGAACTCGACTACTATGCATTCAACTGTTCTGACAATTACACAACACAGATGTAATTTCATAGTTAAGGCAATAGTATGGACATTAAATTATCATTTAACCAAGGAAGTATTTTCAAAAGTAAAATGATGCAATTTATTCTAATGTATAAAAAAAGTAGGGAGATTCCTACTATGCAATCACTTGAACTGTTCTGAGAATGCCAGAAGACAATTGCAAGTGATATAGAAAACATGCATCAATTAAACATTGTGTCAGAACAGTTTAATTCTAAGGTTTCACTCATTAAGAATTAGAAACTTATAAACTCAGCTTGTGCCACTTTAATTATATGCATATTAGAGCTTGAGCGAATGATTAACACTGGCGTGTCTAGAATTTACAAAGACAAATCTACTATTTTGAGTCTACATTCACCTATGCTGGGAAACTGTCAGAGTCAATACCTAATCTGTATTCTACACTGCTCATGATATAAACCCTGTAGGACATACATGTATGGTGAGTGTATTTATAACCACACAGTATAATACTAAATACATATTAAATCTGGGGTGATTTCAAGGACAGTTATCTTGCAAGATTCAAGATAACCAAGATTCATCATTTGTGGTTACAGGCAATCTGACAGAATGTTCATTAATGGGATGACACAACTCCCACAATGCAATATTCAAAATGGCAGTCTTCATGACAGATTTTTCCCCTCACAAACTAGTTGTAGGCAGCCGTCCCTATTCCATTGGACATAATTAGTATCCATGCCTATAAATATGGACAAGGTTATTTTGAAACCTAAAGTTCTGAACTAATTCAGGGATAGACACATTGCAACTGCTGAACAAATAATCTAAGTAATATGGTTTTGACAGTTCAAATTTATGTTCATTCTTATATTTTTAAGAAAGTCAATTGACTAAAATGTTACAATTGTAGTACTTCAATTCTTGTTAAGGCAGATGATAAAATGTTAATTAGACTTTTTGTAGTCCCAGATGATAAAATGTAGCAATGTTAGTAAGATTTTTGTTGAGCCAGACGATAAAATGTAGCAATGTTGGTAAGATTTTTGTTGAGCCAGATGATAAAATGTAGCAATTAATATTAGTAAGATTTTTGTTGAGCCAGATGATAAAATGTAGCAATGTCGATAAGATTTTAGTTTAGCCTGACAACATTGTGTCTCAGGTTTCATGATTTTCATTGTAAATAATACGACCTAAATTCTGGTGTGCTGTATATTAATGCAAATCTATACAATTTGACCATAATTTCCTTCCTCCTCTGTTCACATACACAGCAAACACGTCCACTGCAAGAAAGGTTTTGTGTTAATGGATGCTTTTCAAGTATGGCCATTGATTTATCAAAACCCATTATGTACTTATATCCTGTTGTTAATCAGTCAGCAGCCTTCAAGTTTGAATGCAAAGTGATGACATCATCAATATAAAATGAGAAAATGATAGATTTGTTTATGATAATTCCTCACGTTAATGATACTTGAAGTCAAACATTACTAACTTGGCAAATGTGAATCTGTTTCACTATGGAGTGTTAAATATATTAGTAGACCTACAAATCAACGTAAATTTCACACGCTGTGATGTAACCATGGAAACAGTATGTAAATAGTTATATTTACAATCAATAAACATTTCACAATGCTCTTGATTGCATACATTAATTTAGTGAAATTTGTGATTCAGTCTTTTAAATTTCAGCTATAGATTAAATTTCCTGCTTATCTTTACATCAAAATCATTAATAATATACATTATATTTCAATTATTATGTTATACTACAGAATACAGACCATAAAGTTTGATAGCATCTGATTAGCGCAAGCGTCCATGACTATGTGACTGGCAACTGTAATAGCTTATGAAGATGGGCAAGGGTTATTTTCGTAATACACACACATGCATGTACATCACACGCATACACACACATGCATGCATGAACACACACACACACACATACACACACACACACACACACACACACACACACACACACACACACACACACACACACACACACACACACACACGCACATGCACACATGCAAGCATGCACACAATTTCACACACACAGAGTTCTAGATACTCAATGTTATGTCAAGTTGTGCTAATACTAAAAATCTATACCATTCTCATGTCTAAACACAACAGAAATTTTTTCCTACACATTTGTGGCATCATGATTAGCACTTGCGCGTTCCTGCAATAGCAGGAATCGGTGGTGAAAGGGGTAAGTCACAAATGGTTTATGGCTGGCTAAGAATTAACAAGTTGCCAGTTTGATCGCACCTGAGCACCACTACCATTTATCTCAGGATGGTGTTTGAACAAGATTAGAACCACGATTGTGTCCCAGTCAAACCAGCTGTATAATAAATGGGGACCTGATAGGATACAGGCTAATTATGTGAATACTTTAATCCCATGTGCTTACAGAGGCTGCAATGGATTGTATGCTTCCCAGGGAGTTGAGGAAGTATAAATGTATATTGTGCCACTATAGGTCCATGCCAAAGGTAACAATTGTAAAGTTCTTTGACTATAACTTTGAAAAGTGGTACACAAAAACTGTTATTATTATTATAATTATTACACGATAAGAGCTAATTATTTTAAGGAAATTCTTTCTTTATTTTGTTTATGTTCTATATCAGAACAATGACCACAGGATTAGTTAAGAAATGTCTCTAGTACAATTAAGTAACATCGTAACCTGATATGCTGCCACAGAGAGTGGTGTTCTGCCTTGTGAGTCCATCATGTTGATAGAGGCACCCATTTTCACCAATAATTTCATAGTTTCCAGTTGACGGCCAGCTACAGCATGCGTTAGTGGTGTCATACCTATCAATAAAGAATACTAAGTATATAAATTATACTTTAAGCATTTGAATGTTGTACTAATACATGATGCACGTATCTGAATTATGCGGAGAGCAGAGAACTATACCTGACTCCACAGTCAATATGTCATATTTCAGTTATGTCAGAAACACTAAAAATATTCATGGTTTGGTCAGTCTGTTCACAGTCCATTTTCAGGTAACAAATTAGAGCCAAATAGGCCTTTGCAAAATATGCCATGGTGGCACTCTACTTCCTGTCTGTGCGTACCTTGGTGGTATACATGGTATAAGTTACTTGGTTAATCATAGAGTACTGATGCTTTCCTAAATGTCTGTAATACGAAAAATATCCCTGATGTACACTTCTACAGAATACCAAGGGACAAAGCTCTTAAGAAAGAGTACCGTATGAGGTGATGATACCCCAATTTGAGCGAGGGCACTGTTAATTCTCAATTTCCTGTTTGCAGTCTGAAATGGCCTATTAGAATTAGCATAAGGCTAAAGAGACACAAAGTAACTGCTCATCTTCCATACTGTTCCCACTCTACTATTTTGCCTAGTATATAGTGACTACCAGGGTACCAATTCACAATCAAAGCAGTCTATCATGTGATACAGCCTTGATTTATCCATGGTTTCATGATATGATCAGCAACAGCAACTATGGCAAAGATTTTAGCCCTCACTTTTGTGAAATTTGGGGTGGCAAGAACTCCAGGGGAGAGGGGGGGGGGGGGGGGGTTACCAGTGGTCAGCTTTGGTAGGGGTGTGTGGCCAGTACTGGAAACCCCAGGCCCCATTTTAGACTCATGTTGACCAATAAATCAATACCCCATTTTAGACCATTACAGGTTTTGAAAGTTTAGACCAAAATACATTTTCCTTAGGAGGCAACATTTTGGGGCAGTTAATTGGTAGTTATGATTTGGTAAAGGACAATGGACCCCATTTTAGACTGAGGAAAATCGAAAATAATGCAAAGTGGACCCTATTTCAGACCAAAGGGCTAGAAAACGCACCCCAAAGGACGACACATGTACGTATACTCAAATAAGGGGAGTAGCCCCCCGGGCAAGAACCTCAGTAACCAGGAAATGGTATAATTATAAATTTTTTAATAGAAACCTCCACTACATGATTTTATCTTCATGAAATTACTATGGGTCCAAAATTATATGTTTCATTTATTGGATGTTTTGAGAATGTAAAATTTTTCTGTTAAATATCTTGAGAACAACATAACGTACCTTCATTATCTTGATATTCCAAAACACTGGGATCATGTTTAATTGCTTCCATCAAACTAGGAATGTCTCCCACACCAGCTGATTGATGTGCGATCAAAAACCAATCATCATTGTCACTGCTTTCATCGCCATCATCTGACAAAATAAATACTAAAAAAGTTATAGCGATACTAAAAAGTTAGCGATCACACAATAAATATTAAAAAGTTAGTGATACTAAAAATTTAGTGATGACAAAGTAAATACTAAAAGCTTAGCGATCACAAAATAAATACTAAAAAGTTAGTGATCACAAAATAAATACTAAAAAGTTAGTGATCACAAAATAAATACTAAAAAGTTAGTGATCACAAAATAAATACAAAAAAGTTAAAGATGTCAAAATAAGTACTAAAAAGTTAGTGATCACAAAATAAATACTAAAAAGTTAGCGATCACAAAATAAATTCTAAAAAGCAATTAAAACATTTCAAATCAAGGAGTGATGCTCTAATAATTTGCTGTGGTAGGAGTTCAGTCATGTTTTTGTGTGAAATAAACCTGGATCTACTCAGAATTGAAAAATATGAATTAAAAATTTGGAGTCACTATGAAAGTTTGTTTTTAGATATATGAATATAAAATCTAAATTTATTAAAAAATGCCCCTAGGAAAACGATGAAAGTAATAGCTCAAACATTTCATGGGAGATTACTTCTTGCAAAAGGCCTAAAAAGAAATTGTTTGGTTCTGGTTATTCGATCCGACCCCACCTAGTTTTTCACTGCTAACCCTTAACTTTTTTGTACGTATTCAGGAAAAATAGAAATAAAATTGCAAAAATTTAGAAGTCTTGCGAGAAATAGTGGACGTGGAAACAATCAACAACTTAAAATGAAAATATAAAACTGTTCTTCCAATGGCTGTACATCTAATGGGAAGAAACCAATAACACTGACCATATGGAAAACAACAGAAAACATAACTACTTGAACTAGACACTTGCGCATGAAAAAAAATAATTTTGAAATAAAAAATATCTACCTACCCCGTCTATTCTAAAACTGAGCGTAATCGGAACCACACAATTTTTAAATCCTAATTAACACTTTAAATTTCACTTTTTATATTGAAGAGCAGTAAAGAAAACTCATAGTGAAGTAAATAGACTGTTCTATTTTGACCCTCTAGTATGAGGTAAAAAGCTATTGCAGGTACAGAGAATAAGTCAACCTTGTTCTATTTTGACACTCTAGCATGAGGTAAAAAGCTATTGCATGTATTGTTATGACATATCATAATTTAATTTCAGGTTTGAAAACAGAAGCATCTGAGGAAGTCTCAGCGAATGTGGCATGGAAATATAACCAAAATCAACTAAAGGAAACTTCAACAGTCTACATAGGCCTAATTGTTTAGTTTATTGAATTGGAAATTTAATAATCCTAATATCAAATCTCTATGCAATAATATTAGTACTGTTAAATTATTAACTGGATGTCACATAAAAAATTAATTCAACTATTCAACCATATCAGTCTCTAAATGGCAATTAAAGGGGTACAAGCTGAGTTTATACGTATTTGGTCGCAGTTTTGTTTCTGCATATTTAAAAGGTACTCGTAATATTGTACTTACTGAAGCACACTTAATCACAGCACTCAAAATTAACTGAACTCAAACCTGGTATGAAGATATAACCTACAAACGATCCAGTGATGTCATTTATCATACATATATAAAAATGTTCAGGAACTTCTTACTACGTAACCAACTGTTCTAACCATGCCGGAAGACAATCATAAAGTTATAGAATTAAGACATGCATCAACATTAACAATATACTAGAATGTGGTTTTGTTTAATAAGTATTTTCACTTGAGTATGAAAAAAAGCTTATAAACTCAGCTTGTGCCAGTTAAATATTGACATCAACATTTGGTTATTAATAAATTCTTTACTTCGCCAATATTATTATGCTTTAAACTTTAAAGCTGCCCTGGCTGCAACTGAACATATTTTTTGAAAATATTTTGTTAGATACTGTACAATAACTTACTCATAATATTGAACACCCTGAATAGTATTTAATCACCTATAGGTGAACATATTTTTTGTAAATCAAATTTATTTTTGGGTCCATACCTAAAAATCAGCGCCCTCAACGGTAAGAATGATTTTAACTCCTTATTGCCATACTCATGGATAAGATAGACCACTGATTATGTACCGTGTCTACTTATTGGTATTTTAACACTTTTCAGTGAATAGATTGTGGTTGTCTAATCAACAAACGATACTACAGTTACAATCTAATACAGTTTCAAGATGGCGACAGATTCAAAACAAGCTTTAGCCCAAGATTTAAACTTGTCGATACATTACCTACGGATATTATTGACAACTAGTTAACAGATACAATGTCTTTTTGTAAATAACAGACCGTTTGTAGAGAATATATATATTTGATTATTTGATGAAAAAAAATAACACAGTTGCAGTTAGTGCAACTTTAACAACACTAATGTATGCTCAATATCTTTAATGCTCACTAACACAAATATTGCAATGTTATCATAACTTTTGCGAATCAAATGAAAAAAATTAAATTTATGAACAGAAAACAGAAATTAGTAATTATCACATGCTGATCTTTTATGTATATTATGGAAAGAACAGCATTTTTACTAATTGGTCATTTTACTGAGAATCTGAATGAGATCTCAATTTTTCTATGTTAACGAACTTTTCCTGACTAACAACTGAGTGCAGTTTTCAAACCCGAAAGCTTGTAGTCTATGTGTCCATCTATTCTTTTATCTCTCTATTTATCTACTATATTTATCTATTTATCCCCTCAGAGTCTCTCTCTTTGTGTTTGTATATGTGTGTATGTATGTATGTATGTATGTATGTATGTATGTATGTATGTATGTATATATGTATGTATGTATGTATGTATGTATGTATGTATGTATGTATGTATGTGTGTATGTGTGTGTGTGTCTGACTGTCTGTCTGTCTGTATGTCTGTGTCTGTGTCTGTGTGTATGTATAGATGTGTGTCGATCTATCTAATGACATACATTACATAAATTGTACAACTTCCTGTTTTTACAAGTTGGAGATTAAAGCCTTACTCAACAGTTAAATTTTTTTGGGATGACAATTACATAATCCAATTCAGTTAATTACTGATTCTGACACTTAATTTCACACTAATTAATACTGCCCTGACCTGGTTATCCCCTGTCTTAATTAAAGTACACACATCAATTTTCTTCAAATATTGATCCAAAATATAGGTGTTGATGCCTTCTACAATATAAGGCCAAGGCATATTATGTTATCCGTCACGTCTAGGAAGGAAAACACCAGACACGTTGGGAGCAGTATCAGTAAAAGTACGCATTCCCCCAACAACGATCGTACATATCCTTATAATCGTGTCTCTACCGTGACTATTAAGAACCTTGTTTCTAATAAACAAACACTGGGTAAAACTACACAGTTCAACTTCAATTTACCTTGCCGTTCTGCCACTTGGGAGTATGTAAACTCCATTGCTCGGTGATGATGTTCACAAAATGTCGTCGTCGGTTCTATCGAAGACCTCGCCCGACATCATTATCATCATATTCACGGGTACGATACAAGCCTCATCACTGTTGTTGTTCACAGACATAGCGGGTAACGTTATGACGTGATTTACATACACAGTTCAAGGTTTGGATAAACTGGCGCTTTTAGATTGACTCAGCGTAACACTTCCATGGTCAGTTCAACGTACGTAATAATGTCATCACAAGCGACATTGTCAGACGACTTTCATCTCCGTTGCGTTGGTAACCAAATGAATTAAAATATGAGGCGATGTGTCGTTCAGGAACTTGGTGGATTTAAATGGGTGTGCTTCTGTGTGATGACTACTTGACGATTTTCCGACACAGCACAGAGGTTTAGTGATGAAGATGTCGCATATTTCGGACAACACTAAAGAGTTTGTGATCTTTTTGTACATGTACTGATGTACTACGGAGACAGATGTGATTAATATTCATGAGATATATATTTCGTCACGAATCGAGATTGTATACAGTGTAAAGACGTTACCTCTCCAGCAGTACCACAACGTTGTCTCGTTGGTTTATACCGTGAATTAGATCTCGCTCTCGATCAGCTGCTGATCTGTACTGCGAATATCGAATGTGCATGTGTGTAATTAATACCACGGTATATGATTACGGTGCAGTGGAGCAGTTCGCGCAGCCAAACGAAAGAATGTGTCAGTAATACCTTATCGTTGGTGGCGCAAAATAGCAAAAATAAGGGAGCCCTCACTATTTACAGGGGGAGGGTCGGAGGAATCGGGGGGGGGGGGGTCACATTTTACAAACCTGTTCTTGGGGAAGGGTCATATTTTGCATTATAATGTTTGGGGGAGGGTCACATTTTACAATTCGTAGTTTTTTGACCAAATTGAATATTCAAAGATTGTCAATTTGTTTTGTGTGTTTTGAGATGTAAAAGTGAGATGAGCACTCAATATTTATTTTTTACGTCTTCCCTCTCCGTGTCGAACCTCATAGTGGTAGTGTATACATCCAGAGCTAGCTAGGAGAGGGAAGACGTGCCGAACCTCGTCACGTATATAGATACAGAGCTAGCATAAACTATACATGTACAATGTATGTTACATACTATGTACATGTGTCCACAAGACCGGGGCTTGTATACATTCTCGCAAACCAGAGCTATTATTTCTTTCACCTTACTGCGAAACGTCACTGGGATGGTACGGCGCGTTATGAACAGTGCCGTAAAACAGACCATAGTTTGCGACGATGTACTTCTCCAAATGTTAGAATCAGACATAGTTCTTATTTTATTAAAGATGGAGATACATACGGCAACGCAACTCGATCGACACCTTGAAAATACAGTTGTGCACAGTATTAAACCTACTGGAACTGAAACAAAATATAACCACAACTTTGTATCTGTTTTTTTTTTTCTTTCTGTAGCTTACGATATTGCATTATACCAACAAGTATACCTCAACAGGGTAGACAGGCGGTCATGCATACCATGTTATTGGTGCATGTACATATAATGGGAATATTGATTAACGTTCAGTATATGCAATTGTCATGGGGAGGGTCATGTTTTACAAAATGGGACAAAGGGGAAGGCAACTTTTTACAAATGGGGGGGGGGGGGTCATGTTTTACTTAATAGACCATGTGTGATTTCCTCCGGCCCTCCCCCTGTAAATACTGAAGGCTCCCTAAGAACTAGGTTATGAAGGGCAATGACGAGAATAGAAGAAAAGGGCACCTGCTCTTTTCTCTTCATTCTAATGACCCGAGTACGGCAAGCTTATAAATTGTCGCACTGCTAAATTTCATATTAAATTGGTTAATTAATTGATATGGAGCTAAGAAAGAATGTTACGATCAAATAAAAAATAAACATTAACTTTTTATTCCACACTTTTATTTTATGCAAATGACACTTAATTGTGTTAAGCTTTCTCTGGGAATGGAAGATTAAAAGGACAACATTTCATCGATAAATAGTCTGTCAAAGACATTTTTCACAATATAAAATACACAGAATAGAATACATGGTCAGCTTTTTATCAGTTTGTTGTAATAATCTACATCGGAGGTATTACCTGCTCTTTTTGTATAACCGATATCTCATTTAATTTATCGAATGTTATCTTTGCATGGAATCTTTCCTTAGTACATGCCATACAAGGAAATTCAACGCTATTCATTCTACGGTTGTATCTGTGTATGGATCATTCCTTAGTACACATCATGCAAGTAAAGTCAACGCTATTCATTCTATAGTTGTATCTGTGTATGGATCATTCCTTAGTACACATCATGCAAGTAAAGTCAACGCTATTCATTCTATAGTTGTATCAGTAAACCATATAGAATACACAGGAAATAAGTCTTCATAGAAGACAGAGACCCCAATTTGTAATAAATAACTAACATGGTGTATTTCCTAAACAGCAAAGACTTTCTATTGACGCCAGTTTTCATGCAAAGCCAATAATATGCACAATTTTTTTTACAAATTGATAAAACCTACTCTAATTTATGTACATTTTGGTTTAGAAAAGCTACCAAAGTAGAAAGAAAAGTAAATTGTCAAGTTTCTTCAAAACGAAACAAAACGTATCTTCAACTTTTATATAAATGCATGCCGAGTATGTGAATTGAGGAAAGTTCACAAAATACTTCAAAGTTATGTATTTCTTTATTTCTTTTCTTTGAAATGATCACTGTTTTACAGTGTTTTCTTGTACTATAAAGTCAAAATGGTCAAAAAAAAACAAAACAAACACTTGTAATATAAATAATATTCAAATTGAAAATAAATAATAACAAATTGGGTAGAATAACTGAATGCATCTCAAATAAGCCCCTCCCCCATCCCTGTGAAATGTAATAGCATCAGTTTTTGCTTATTCTGCATATAAAACGGGGGTCAGATTAAGATGAGGCTCATTATGCTAGATGACTTTGACCATGTAACAGGCACTTAAAGTTCCTACTAAACTGCCATTTTAAAGTCAGAGTATATTACAGACTTTGGAGATTAGGAGATACCTAATGTTGGGCTACGGTATTATGAATATACAGGAAAGAAATCTGTTACTGTATATTTTAAATTAGTTCGGGGACTGTATTCGTGAAAATATTGGCTTGACACACATTGAGAAGTGTCAATACACTGACTTGGGATTGAAAATTAGCCCTTTACATGACTGGCAAATGATCATCTAAGTCCTTGTATTTCTATCCATGGACATGATATATGTGAGGACATAACAATGGCAATTGAGGTGTTGGCTTACAAAGATAGACACAAACTAAAAACTATTATTGCTCAATGCAAATAAGTGATAGCAGTGCCTTAAAATTTTTTGTGGATAAAATCATTGTATGGTCTAGAAAGTGTAAACACAGGAAGTCCCTAAAATCATTGAAGTCATCAGAAACATCACTCTGCTGTGAGTATACAATTAAACCAACATCCAGTCAATACCTTAGATCAAAATATTGCAAAAATAAGTTTTTGTTTGCGTCTACATTTTTTTTGTACCTTATAGTAAGTCAAAACCTCAATTGTTACTGTCGTAAGTATAGTGTTGGCAACATAAATGGCAGCCAGGAAAAGTTCTACATGGAGGCATCATTTGACTATCAATCTTTGATCAGCTATTGTTAAATCTACAGGGTTCCTGGAGTTGCTTTACCTATAGTGGGTGGTACAAGCACATGTTTACTGTATGTTCCCCAGGCAACTGAAGAAGTATAATGGGTCGTTATAAATAATTCAGTTGTGCTAAAATCTAACATTACTATGGGTATCTTATCTCTCAATGCATTCAAATCTACATAGGCGGGTATTATTTAAATCACTGTGAACTCCTGAACTACTTAATAACTACCTCGTCTTTCTATGCAATCAATCTATGTGTATGTATGTATGGTAATGGCAGTGTCCAGCTGTGAAATCTACAACTATTATAACCCTTAACACTGAAGTAAAGCACTTTCTGTATTTGTTACACTCATTTATAGCATTCATATCAAGTGTAAAAGTATACTCTTTCAATTGCTTTATATTATAAACCTAGCATGTGGCCTTTCTAATGTAACAGTAGTCAATTTGCAAACAGTGTTTTTAGCTAACCAACATTAGATAGATCACATGTAGTGAATGATAGCTGTCACAGCTTTGATTTTATTCATATTAATTGTGGCACACAGTGGAAACGCTTTAGTTCAGTGCTATGGGTTGTAATGTATGCCCTCAACTTTCCAGAGGTTCAGCTCGGTATATATAGTACTGCAGTTTTTAACAGCATGGATGTCAAATTCAAAATCACCACTGTAAGTTTTCTGCTCAGCTTTGTCTATGTAGTGGTTTTACTTCAAGTTCATGACTCTAAAATCTATAGCTACCAATGTCAGTATAGAATCTTTGCATTCAGTTGACTCTACGTGGTGGCTGTTTTAGCCTTACGACTACCCGATCCTGAACTGCTGATACGAGTTTCTCGACGGGGGTTTCGCTTAATGGTACCACCCGTTCTGCTGATCAGTGGTGACAGACGGTCCATGAAGTAGTTGTAATTTCGTTCAAGTTCACGTTGATACTCCCTTTGGTCTTGACCAATCAGACTCTTGTTCTTACGCAGGGCATCATCGCATCTAGTTTTAAAAAAAAATAATAATGTTGGTTTGAGACTGACAGATTTGTCATCGTAGGCACCCCCTTAATGGCCTAATAATGAAATTACTTTCTAGCATCCCAAAGTTTATGAAAATGTCTTTATATCCTACAGGTGTTCCTCTTAAAGGAAACACAAACTGATCGTGATGACAAATGTACAATATTTTTGTGATGCTTCACTTCACAAAGTTCTCACTTTACACAGCAAATTTAACTTCAGAGGCATTCCCTTGAAAACACTTTGTAAATATAAAATGTAATTATAATATTTTATTAAAAATCATTGCAAACTATGTGTATATTACATCTTGATCCTGTAGAGCTGAATGAAGAAATTTTAGTACTTTTTTATTTTTGGTGATTTGTATTGTATGTACTTCTGAACAGGACACATAAACAAATAAATAAGCCAGCCAAATCATCAACCAACCAACCAACCTACCCACCAACCAACCAACCAACCAACCAATCAACCAACCAACCAACTTGTGAGCTTACCATTGCCCTAAGCATGTGACCTATATTTCTACTTACTTGTTGGCGAATTCCTTGAAGCATAACCTCAGTTTGTTGTGATGTTTGTCAACAGATTTGCTTGTTTGTTGAAAGTCGGTGAGAAATACTACTGCTACCTCCAATGGCCCCTGTAACATGAATAGCAAAATGGATCCAATGTATGAATTCAGTGAATAAAAATCAATTTTATCTGCTTTTTATTAAAATATTCTAATAATAATATTTATTTCTTAAAAAATGCTTTCCATGTAAAAAGACATCTAAAGATGCTGTACAACACAATCATAAAACTTATGTAAAAAAAAGAGTACAGTAAAAATTACTAATATCAGAAGAGAAAAAAAATGTGAGTGAAAATAAAATGAACAGTATAATTTAAGAATGCTAAAAATCAATTACTAAAATAGACTGTAAGATATGTCGTGTTATTCAGCTCTATCAGGCTTCTTAATAATTTCTTAATGAGTGCTGACTGAACGTGGCATGAATATCTGTATCTTAGGCCTAATACAAAAAATTGTGTGGTTTTGATTACACTCAATTTTAGAATAGGTCGGGTAGGTAGATATTCTATTTTATTTTATTATATATTTTTTTCTGTGTGAGTGTCTAGTTCAGGTTTTCCATTGTTTTCCAAATGGTCTCTGTATTATTTATTTCTTCCTATCAGATGTACAGCCATTACAGTTTGGAAGAACAGTTTTATTTTGTCTTTTTAAGTTGATGTCAGTTTCCGCATCCACTATTTCTTGCGAGACTTCACAACTTTTGCGATCGTATTATCTTTTTCTCGAATACATTTAAAAAAAGTTTAGGGTTGGCAGTGAAAATCTAGGTGGGGTCAGGCCTTGTTAAAGTCTAAGACTATTACTAAAATGGTCATGTTAAAATGTGAGTAGCAGCTATGACATTGGTCACATAAGTTTAGTGTAATGTTCATTGTTCAACCATGAATACATTATTTCTCCTGACTCAAATGATGCAACGGTCCATCGCAAATATACCCTATATAAAGGCACAGATCAACTTGATGCTCCTCTGAAATTGCAAGTAATCTGTGGGTGATGTGCAATCATGAAATGACTCTTCCTGGAGTGGTGTTCCCTTTTAAACATGTATAACCTAAGCTTACATGTATGCTCCTTTAAAATGCTAAATATAGTAACATAAGTTCGGCAGAGGTTAATGAACTTATTTTGAAAGAGTCAACTTGAAGATAAGTTTTTATTTCTAATGGGAATTTTTTTTGTTTATACCTGGTTGACTGTTGTTCCAATACAGCCTTGGAGAACCATTTGTAACATTTTGGAGTCAGCTGGGTTCTGATTGGTAGCATCTTGTAATTCACGTGTTTTCTTCTGAATGTCTTCAATGGCTACTTCTACAGGTGTCAACTCAATCTGAAAGTATAGTCATCATGTTAGGTGTATGAGCCTGAAAGTTATGACTGAAGACAGTTGAACTTGAAACACAATGTCGGCTGGAGTCACAAATTTTTTTACAATGCATGCAAGTACATGTCTCATTGTCATATTGTTCACTATGGTACTTGTAGTGTCTGAAAATGTATGTTTAATATTCATACATTGCTGAAAATAAAGAAATACACAAAACAAACACAACATAAAACAATGCAAAACAACACAACACAACACAACACAGCACAGCACAACACAGCACAACACAGCACAACAGCACAGCACAGCACAGCACAACACAACACAACACAGCACAGCACAGCAAAGCACAATAAAGCACAACAACACAGTGCAGCACAACACAACACAACACAGCACAACACAGCACAACACAGTACAGCAAAGCACAATAAAGCACAACAACACAGTGCAGCACAACACAACACAACACAGCACAACACAACACAGCACAGCACAGCAAAGCACAATAAAGCACAACAACACAGTGCAGCACAACACAACACAACACAGCACAACACAGCACAACACAGTACAGCACAACACAACACAACACAACACAACACAATACATGTCAATAAACACTGCCTGGGTACGACATCTTAGATAGCTTCACATACAACTTTTCATTACTATCATGGACTCAAAGTAATTTTATCAACTCATTTTTACCTCTTCTCTAGATATAACTGAGACTCTTGTTTTCACATATGGAAATGCATTGGCAGTGGTGAGAATTGTCTTGCGTTTGTACTGGTCTTGTAAATCACCATGAGCACGACCATCCTTAGTGAAAGGTGTAGCATACATGAAACGACCTGCAATATACAATGAAAGAACTATTGATAAGATTTCTGTAAAATATGGCCATGATGAATGAATTTATGACACATCATAACCTTGACTTTAATGTCTTGGAAGAAGCATGTGAAATGAGCTTCCATGTAATAATAGCCCCTGTCAGTGAAAATTTTGGATTTGCTTCCAAGAAATTTTTTGACTATGTGAGTAGAAATGTTCATTTGTCTCTACAAAAGTGTGTTTTAAATTTAAAAAAAAAATTCCATTAAATTTTTTTGGGAAATAAATTATTTTCTGTTTCTTTGCAAAAGATACCTACAATTTCATCTTAACTTCATAAAAGGAAATAACAATATGGTTTTACATTGTGAACAAAAGGAAATATTGGATACAGTGTTTTTTTGGAAATGCGCATTCTTACATCTGTGATGATTTGTTATACTCACGTATATTATGGTTCCTTTCAAAGAAGGTCTTCCTTTTGAGAATTTCATAGAAATTATAGTATGGCTCCACATAGGTGATTTGTATGTAGGCTTTGTTTGGTGCTAGTTTATCTCTGTCCACACGATTTGAGTCTTTGATCACTTCAACTACACCACCAAATCTCTCGTTGTAGAATGACTGCAAAACACAGACAACAGACAACACTGTAGTATGAATACAACTAGTAACACTGAAGTAAAGCACTTTCTCTATGTGCTACACTCGTTTACAGCATTCATATTACAACGAGTAACACTGAAGTAAAGCACTTTCTCTATGTGCTACACTCGTTTATAGCATTCATATCAAGTGTAAAAGTATACTGTTTCAATTGGTTTATTTACAATCCCAGCATGTGACCTTTCTAATGTGGTCAATTAGCAAATGAAACAGTGTCCTTTTGCACTTGAAATGGATGCTAGAAACGATTGTGGTACATACAGAAAATGCTTTACTTTCAAATTGGTGTTATGGGTTATAATATTCACAGCCCTAGTACCTAATCTGGAACCATTCAGTCATAGTACCATTGATAACTAGTAGACAGGTAATTCACAACAACTGAACCCCCCCCCCCCCCCATACACACACACACACACTACAGTACACTGTGTTTGATACATGTGAATGAAAAAACAAAGAAAAACATATTAGTATTGTAGATGCACTTTACCTCTAATCTATGGGCTATCTCTGGTAACTTGGTTATTGAAGGCTCCTTGTACACATACTCTTGTCCGTCTATGTCCCCAAACATGTTGCCATAGAAACCAACACGAAAATAGGTTCCAAAGAGTCTTTTATTATCCTTGAAGACAACAGAACAGTAAAATGAGATTTCATGGAGTAAAAGGATTTACATAACAACCTCTATCCTACCAGGTCCCCAATTATACAGCTGGGTTGACTCGGGTACACATGGGATAAGGTCCTTCTCATTGCAACCTCTATCCTACCAGGTCCCATAAAGCTGGATTGACTGAGCCACAATTGTGGTTCAAATCTTACCCACGGACACCATTCAGTTACAAATGGCAGCGGCAAGACTCGGACCTGCAAATTGCAGATTCCGAGTTGGCCATGCTAACCATAATGACTCCAGTACTTGCCAGCTCATG
>NC_135563.1:8493654-8556154 GCF_964340395.1 Glandiceps talaboti | reverse complement strand
CTCATTTGACATGATCACCTGAAATTAAAGACATACATACAGGATAGTTAATGTCATACTACTCCCAAAACACTGCCCTCTAGATTCTGTAAATTGTCACTTGACATGATCACCGGACACACACACATACAAGTTAGTTGGTGTATTAGCTTGGCCACTAGGGGAGATATTCATACACAGGATTACGACTGGAATTGTGGGACCAAAAATTTTATTATAAGCTTAATTTTAAAATACCCCTTTCTAAGGATTTCATAGTAAATGTCACTGGTATTCTCAGCTTGCTCAAAATGATACACTGTGTTTGTTTTCAATGGTGTAATGTAACACTCATGAAGTTACATGCACTTTGCATACTGTCTCTATGACTACCATGCAATTGTCATCCATGAGGAAAACTCCTCTGCATTTTTCTGAGATCTGGTGTATCCTTCCTTCCAATCGAAAAATGTCTTCAAAATCTATGACTAAAATATGGCATATTAGGATTGTTCCTTGATACATACCTGTACAATCAATTCCAGTGTATCTAAAACAATCATGTTGACTTCAGTAGCGAGATTACTTTCGAGCAGTGCATCTGCCTCTACATCCCTCGGCCTAAAAAAAAGTACAGAAATACTTAATTGGTCCTGTGGTAGGGTCAGAAGATATCATTTTGGGTGGTACAGTTGAAAGTGCATTGCATCATTGAGTGGTATGAGGCTAGCAGGCTGTACCCTTTTTATATTTTGTGTATTCTCTTCGAATTCCTGGGCATAGCCATATGTAGTCTAGAGTTCTAAACTGGTACAGTATTACGTATTAAAAACTTCTTTAGAAAGGTCAAAAACGTTACTGTATCAAATGAATATCAATGAGCGATGACGACAGCCTGTCTGTTTGTGATGGATTACTTCTGACATGCGCCCTTTGCACTTTGTTCACTACAGGGGAGCACCACAATTTAACATCTTTCATAACCGTCTTGACTAGACTGGTATTTATAATGAAGTTATTAATATGTTACACTGTACCAATTTAGAACTCTAGACTAAAGCCATATGATAAATCAATTATAATCTGATATCCCCTACTCGTTAATTTGTATCACCATTCATACCATCTCAAAATAGTGACACGATTTTTAGACAAGCGTAATAGTGACACTTGTCTTACGACTCCCGCCACTATGTGTAAATATCACTCATGATGATACGAATGAACAAACATAGAGGTGATATCGGGTAATAATAACCTCACACTATTGGATATTACAAACATCACATAATTTACTGCACAACTTCAACTTACTCAGAAGAATCATTCTGTTTCCATGTTTGAGTCTGATCCTTTCTCCATCTTAGCTTTTCACCTGTACCACCAGGGGTAAAATTTGGTCGATCTGTAAAAAAAAATAAAATAATGTCAATGCCATTGTAGTACAACTGGCCATGATGCTATTACTTTGCATTACACCATTTTGAAAAAAAGACACCCAATGTAAAGTTGATCCAATGGATTTTATTGAAGTTTTGACCAAAAATCCTATATTTCAAACTTATTTGACGTTATGATTTTAACATCAATATAGCCAATGCACCATAATCAATAACAAGTTTCCAAGTTCAAAACTTTTCACCAAAAATCACATGTTTAATCCTATTTGCATTTCAATGTTGCAGTCTTCTTGTAAACCAGAAATGTGAAGATCACATGCTGGTCTAGCATGGAATCTGGTCATGTCGGGAAATTGCTCTCACTTTCTCCCGATCACACACCTGGCATTTTGCTAATGGCCTTCAGGTATGGCTAGAAAACAGGCATGAATTCTTGTTGGATTTTTAATAATTCCCACTGTGAGAAAACGTCAATAACCTTGCCATCTAGTGAAAACCTACTCAGAGGGCAGTACAATGTAAAAATGATTATCATATTCAACGTCACTGCAGGAAATCGTAATCTATTTTTTAGGTTTGAATATATGGCCATTATAGGAAAATTCATAGCAAAATGCCAGGGGTGGTAGGAGAACTGTGAGAGTAAAATGCCCACACCAACTGACTTCTAGGTTACACTGGTCTCTTTGCATCTAAATGTTGTAATCATCTTGTAAACAAGCAATGTGCAGATAATATGCTGGCCATTGTAACTATTAGACATATACCTGTCCACTGTTTACTTCTTCTCTGTATCATATCCATTCTAGCACCTGATGTTCCTAAGATGGCTTCTTCTAATTTAGCCTTGACATCAACTGACTTCTTAAATGACATTCTGGCCTGAGCTGTTAGATTCTTCTTTCCCTGTAATACAATACCTAGACTGTTTACAATCACAAGATTTAACACAGAGAAAGGCATGAAAACAAATTATACGAAAACAATTTTTTTTTTACTTCATGGTGAGGTGAGGATGGGGAAGGGAGTGTCTGAAACATGATATGGCTACAAGAAATTAATTCCCTCAATCATTTCAGTTTTATGAATTATGACCACCTATCTTGTCAAATGAAAGTGAAGAGAAGAGATTTTCACACCCCATCTAGGTGGTACATTTTGTGGGGGGGGGGGGATGTGTTGACAATTGGACATGTAAAACTATTCCAAATTACAGTTGTGAGTAACACTCCCTTATCTCAATCTATTTGGTTGTCATAATTTGTTTTTTTTTAATACTTACAATCTTACAATAAAGGAATTACAATTATTTCTTATCCTGTACATGTTTTATATTTACATCTCAGTGTTTGTTATTTTCCTGTCTTTGGCGTCTTTATAGAGATTCCTGGGTAAGACGAAAATTTAGCTATTAAACCCAGGTTATTAGTATGATCTTAATCCTCTTTGAATAACAGAAATGTGTTTTTATAATTATGTCTTTTCTCACTTTTCTCCCTACATATTCACCCATATAAAAAATCATTACATCTATGATGCAGGTATCAGCTTGAACTGGAAAGTGTCATTTTTACCTTGTACTCAAACAGAGAAACAGAGAAATACAAGACATCCAATAACTGCTGCATTCTAGAAGGTGAAAATTCACACCACCATTGGTGTAAAATCTTGGGATCGACACTCTTGGCAACCCATAGGAAACACATAAGTAGGTTGCGAGTTGACAGCTGATCCAACATTGTGGGTACATAGTTTGGTCTCTGTAGAGAAAAACCAAACGTTGTTACATTTTGTACATTTATTAATACGGTTTTCGGTGGCCGAGTGATTAGACCACTTCCCTAGCCTCTTTACCACTGTGGTCGAGGTTTGACCCCATTCAGGGTTTTATCAAATTTACCACACTGTAAGTAAGAAGGGCGTCGTTCAGTTTGACTCTACTGAACAACTCAGGTTCTCCCCAGGTACTCCGGTTTCCTCCTTCATTAACACTGTTAATGTTATGCATCAAAACTAAGAGTTTACAATAAATTGTCACACATAATGAAGAGGTCAAATTTTTCATTTTTCAGTAACTGAAATGTGATACGACTACAATAAGAACACTACTGTGGATAATTTTGACCAGCAACCCAATATGGAGATGTCAGTGAAAAATATCAAATTTTCATCAATTTTGGACCATTTTGCCATTGATCTGACATTGATTTTGGCACTTTTAGATCTATTTTTACTTTGTTTGTGATAGTCATAAATAACAATAATCTTGATTTTTATATAACACTTTCCCACTCTGTGCTCAAAGTAACATACAATTATACCCCTGGTATGGATCTGTAGGGTCGGTCCTATAACCTTGAGATTCAAAGCTGGCCACCCTAACTATTTGACCATCAAGGTGGCTTCCTATGGTCATAACTAGACTAGTACCAAAGATAGACTGACCTGTACAGTGGTTGCCTTAGACGACACAGAACTAGTTCGGGAGTAAAAACCAGTACCGGAGATCGCCTGCATGGCAATAGCTGGAATGATTGGTAGATCACTGTCGACATCCAGCATTACTGATGGGGGTCGTTTGGCTGGATCCAGAGTACCATCATGTAACTGTGGTAGTACATCAATCACGATACCAATGATAGGGAGATATAGTGATGCTACTCTAGCACGGTATTCACAGTCTGCATAACGTGCATCTGTGTCATGGCAGGCTAACAGATTGGATATGGTGTCGACTGATTTACGATGTAAAGTGGGATTACTGGAAAGGAACATAAGAAAATGGTGTCAGTGTCAATGTGATACTTCAAACACATCTAACAAAGTTCATTCAACTATTTACCAATACATCTTGGAACCGGCAACAGGTCTATTTTTTGTAAAGTTTGAGTTCTGGAGACTTATTTCATAAATACTTATAAGACTCCTAATACTTATCACCTTACAATAAAACAAACATAAATATTAATTAATGCTTTGGTATTACATATGCATGTCTGCTGACTCTCATGTGTCAATGCATGACCATGGCAAGGACCTCCACTTGGTAATGAAAGAGGAACAAGTTTCACAGATTTTGGACAATCTGATGTAATGTAAATGATGTAACATCATGGAATGACTCTCAAGAATCCAAAGTTTACAAAAGTATATTTCTTGCAGTGACTTTCTCCTTTAAATTCCAACTTACTGTTGTGTCTGAAGTATATAGGCCAGATCGCTAAGTAACAACCCTGTCAAGAAATGCTGTTGTCTGAAATCTGGCGACAACTCGGCCATACAACATCTTTGGTCTGTCAGAGTGTTGGACGACAAGTAGGAACTCTGAGACGTAGAGCTGGAGATTGATGGACAGGGTGACGATGCTGGAGACACCAATGGGTACTGCAGTGGCAAGTTTATTGTCACATAGTGTTCATGGCTACTGATGATGCGTAGAAACTCTTGTTTCAATGTAGCTAAGCTGGTCGGATCAGCAAGTCTAGCTATGCGGCTTGATATCTGTAATAGTAATCAAGAATTCAACATCAAGACACAGATTAGTGATTCAATATAATAAAGTATCATTCAGCTACGAGTCATTACTTCGTAGTCCATTTACTTACACTGCAACCATTTTCAAAAGAATCATCATGCAGAGGCCAAATAACTTACAAAGTTTAAAATCATTTTGTGTTTAAATGGATCCTATTTGACAGACTTTGACAGCAATAAAAATATTGTAAGGTTATAAATTGCTCACTCACCTCTTTACAATATATCTGAATCCATCCAAAGACATAGGTGACATCCATCAGAGAAAACAGATCAGTCAGGAAAAATGCAAGACTTGAATTCACACATTGGCTAAAGCGGAAATCCTATGACAGGAGTGGAAAAAAGATGATGAAGAGAGTAGTTATATTCCATGTAGCAATCTTGTATTACAAGGTACATTCACTTGTAGATGACACGTGACTGTGAGCAAATGTCATGAAGAAAATTTGTATCTCAATAACACCTTACTTCAATTTTCTAATAATGGAGTACAATGTTTACAATGTTATCATTTGTTAATGAAAAATGCATGTCAAATTAAAACATGCTGTAAGTTAGATAATGAATTATCATTGATAATACATCGTTCCCACTCTGTGCTCAAAGTAAATTACAATTATTACCCCTGGTATGGATCTATAGCGGCACAACAGCCCTTTATACTTCCTCAACTCCCTGGGGAGCATACAATCCATTGTGACCTCTGTATAGCACATAGGTTTAAGGCATTCAAATTGAAACCTCTCTCCTACCAGGTCCCCAATTATACAGCTGGGTTGACTGGGATATTAAATTGTAGGTTGAACACAGATTGACAGACACACATGTACATACAGACAGACAGACAGACAGACAGACAGACAGACACAGACAGCCAGACAGACAGACAGACACAGACACAAACAGCCAGACAGACAGACACAGGCAGACAGACAGACAGACAGACAGACAGACAGACAGACAGACAGACAGACAGAGACATACATACAGACAGACAGACAGACATACATACATACATACATACATACAGACATACATACATACATACATACATACATACATAGACACAGACAGACAGACATACAGACAGACATACAGACAGACAGTCATACAGACAGACATGGGCTATTCCTACAGCCCCTCTTAATAGTCTTACCTTATTGTACCTTGAAATGATATCAGTAGTTACTGAATGAACAATGGTTTGTACGTCATCAAGGAAACGTGATGGAAATCTGTGTTGGCGGTGAACAGACAATTGGCCAGTTGTTGATACATATAGAGCCATGCTTTTCACCTGGAAAGAGAGCAAATTAGCAAGTTTAGAATCTACTATTATTTGTCCGGGCTGAAAAAGAGCTACTACAACAGTACCAAGTCTGTGATATAAGTAGATGTCATTTCCTAAAATTTTTCTTCGTTCAGCCAAAATACGAGTGACCTAAGGGGTGCTTGTCACTACGTGGCAATAGACAAGTAGTGACAACCCTTAGGTCACGAGTATTTTCAGGCTGAATGAAGAAAAATATTGGTGAATGACATAATTATACCAGTGCCAGAAATATCAAAGAAAAATTGGGGAAAGTAATGGCAATTTTGAATATTTTAACTCATATTTCGAACACAGCAGAACCAGTGACGTAGACACGTGCTGTCATGAAGTACAACAACCAGAGTATATATTCCATATTTTTTGTTCTAAATGGCTCGTGCATGGTATAAGTAGGACATAAATGTGTACACAAGGTTTCATCTTCTCTTTATCTTGACATGCACATTTCTTTAAAATAAGGACAGAGTTTTATTTCAAGGATGAGTGATAAGCGGTCACTTACCATCATTTCAAATATGAACCAAGAATGTGCCAAGGCTGTCTCTTTGATTGAACCACTGCATACAACCATTTGTAAGGCTAACTCTTCATGTACTAACTGTAAAACATACATGCACAGAGAAATTACTTAGAATACATCAAAGGTATTCATTTTCATTCTGAACAGAATCAACAAAATCTGCATATTAAATCTTCTTGGTTCTGAGACAAAATACAAGAACAACATAGTATATAATTTGTATCTTGAGTCATTTACAGTTTTTTTAATAAAGAAAAAACCTCAATCTAAACTGTTAACCCCTTCAATACTGAAAACATTCCCGCCAAAATTGTTTGGACAAAATTCTTGTTTTATGTAAGTTTTTGGCATATATCAACTTCATTTTAGACTGGAATTAAAGAAATGTTACTTCCTAATAAAGTAATATTATTGTAATTATGAAAATATTCATATAAATTGGGTCCCCATATTATTTAAAACTCGTCTCTAGTCATGAAAGGGTTAACACAGGTGTTGGCAGAAAACTAAAAATTGGTCTCCAAGTTTGCTTCCACATTCCCTTTATATTGAGAGACAATGTTCATATTATGTTATGTTATGTTACAACTAAAAAGAGATGTGTACATAATTATATTGTTCCTGCCCTTGACTTTGTCTGTAGACATCTGTACATCTGTGTACACGTATGTCAAGGGAATTTGTAGCTTAAAGGCCCAGTTCGAATGAGGACTAAAATGTATGTATTAAAATCAGTTATCTAGCAAAGCTTAGAAAAAGTTGGTGTACAACAAAAGAATGATCATATGTAATCCTTACAGCTTCACAGGATCATAAGATAACACTAATGCAAGAACCCAGGATTGAAACCATGGTCTTCGAGGTGTGTGGAGGGGGTGGTCTGTCCCCTAAAGATGAAATAACATTACTGTGAGTCAGTTTAGATGATTTCTACATCTGACAACATACTAACCTTTCTACATGGCAGTCTACCGCCAAGTCCTTGCACGGGTACATTTCCCATTCCAGTCTCTGCATACGAAGTTCTATTAGCAGCTCTCATCATTGGACCTCCTCTGTCGTATCGCCCCATCGTTGCCAAGTTGTAAAAATCACTGTCTTGAGAGGTAGGAGTGACTGCCAAGTCAGGATTACTACTACTCAGTGAGCGGTTGGATAGATTTAAATTCAGTGTGGTCGGTCTGGCTAAGTTGCCATACTCTGGACTCATACCAGGTGATGATGCTAGGTATGTCGAGATGATGAAATGAAACGATGAAATTGACATGAGGAGAGAAGACGACAGTTTGCAAAAGTACAACTTCTGACATCAGACTGTTGACGAACTGATCTTGTTACAAACAGGGAAAGTAAACAACTGAATTGGATTAATAAAACCTGGCATAGCATGTTGGAAGTACAGATTACATGCGATCAAGTAATCCTTGCATCCATCATTTGATAAGAACAGTTTAATGACCACTTTACATAATAGTTCGTGGTCACAAATTTCCCCTGACATTTCATGTACACATAAAGAGGCCATACAACTGTTCTTATCAAACCATGAAGTGTAAACACAAGTCTCTGCAGTTCTAACCTGCTGTGCCAAGTGTTACCAATCCAATTCACTTGTTTACTTTCCCTGTCTGTAACAGGTTCCGTTCGTTCATGGTCTGATGTCGGCAGTTGTATTGGTGAATGCAAATAGATGTGAAAGTGACACAATAGAAAAAGCTATAGAAAAAGTTGGTCCAGAATAAAAGAATGCTCATATGAAATCCCTATGGCTCCAATGATGAAATATCACCAATTTGAAAAGCTTGGATAAGTTTTCATTGTTGTTTAGCATATAATATATTTCTCTAATTTCATACTATTTAAGTTTCATATTGCATTTAACATACATGTAATGGATGTGACAATACCAAACCAATTTTGTGAAATTAACAGAAAACACCACTCCCGGAAATGAAGATGTTTTTCATAACGTTTGGGTTCTGGAGAGTCATTATATGATTCATACACGTTTCATGCAATTGCCAAGAAATGCAAAATTGAAAGTTGCTTCACATTCATTGTCCTAGCAGTGGTCCAGTGTTTCCTTCCTGGGAGTTAGCAGGCATGTATATGTATTAGATGAGCAGTAAATATTAATGATTCCTACAAGCATATTACCTTCAGAGAAATAAATGTATTGTTCATCCAATACATATGCATATCTGCTACCATAAGGCAACATGGGACCACTGCTAAGGCAGATGAGGATGAAGCTAAATTTCAAATTGATGTTTCTTGGCAATTCTGGGTACCCGAAATGGAATATTACTGCTTTGGCACATCATGAAAATAATGCATATTCGATTTCTTGTCCGACACCATAACTTCTGCCCCATGCACTTCACATGCATTCCTATAGGTGCACATGAGAATAAGTCAACCTTCTTGTTCTATTTTGGCCCTCTAGCATGAGTAAAATGCTATTGCAGGTACCCAGAGTTGTGAAATTTATGAGATTTGAAATCATGCGAACCCAAAGTGTATGAGATTTTAAAAAAAATACCTTTATTTCCTGGAGTCATGTTCCCCTTGAAACTATATTTGCATACATACTTACCAGGACTGAATTGATGAGTTGAGTCCTGCTGGGGTGCAGTAAAAGCATACTGAATATAACTTGCTAAGAGATCATTTCGTCCGTGGACATCTAGATTTCCACCCAACATATTATGAATCCTGGCTACAACATTACATAACGCTTCAAATGTACACTGTCCAACATTGGCTGTAAAGTTAAAAAAAAAAAAAAGATAAAATATCACAAACAGTTAAATTATTAAGCCATTAAAGTTGCAGCAAATTCAACTAGTGACATGACACTCCGTCTGACTTTGTGTCAAATTACCATCCATAGTTATTATATTACACGTACTCTCGTATCTTTTCTGAACTGTATATTTTGTGTTGTATAAGCTCTTTGGGACTGTAGCCTTCATTGCAAATGAACTATCTATCTACTTGATATTACTCTCAGACTGGTAATTGAGCCTTCGGTTTACTAAGATAGACACGTTTCAGCAAATAAAACATGTGAATTTTAAGTCAAAACGAAGTCAAGATTGTGAAAAATATTTACAACTGGGTGAGGAAATCACTTACCAACTTGTCCTGCAATGATTGGTGGTTTGACTAGTAATGTTATTAATTTGTTGAGTGTGATATGTAGGAAACTGATTAATGGTTCAAATGCGGCATTTTTCAGATTATTGATAGATTTCTTCAGCTCCATTTCCATGTTATTTTCACCGATAGAACGAGGTATCCGACTATCATCTACAGCATGGCATAAACTTAGAAACCGATCTAGGCAATCATCCTACAAGACAATCAAGACGATGTGATTAGACCAAATGTGATGTGGTGTGATGTGATGTGGTGTGATCTGATGTGATGTGGTGTTATCTGATGTGATATGATTTGATGTGATGTGACGTGGTGTGTTGTGTTGTGATCTGATGTGGTGTGATGTGATTTGATGTGATGAGAAGTGATTTGACATGATGTGGTGCGATATGATGTGGTGTGGTGTGTTATGTTGTGATCTGATGTGGTGTGGTATGATCTGATGTGATGTGATGTGATGTGATTTGACGTGATGTGGTGTGGTGTGATATGGTGTGGTGTGAAGTGATGTAATGTGATGTGATGTGTTGTTATGTGGTGTGGTGTGGTGTGGTGTTATCTGATGTGATATGTGATGTGGTGTGGTGTGGTGTAATGTAGTGTGGCGCAATGTGCTATGACATGATGTGATGCTATGTGATGTGAGTAGTGTGGTGTACAGCAATGTGCATGATGGTCCTACACTTTCTTTCCGCCTAGCTTTGATTTGATTATTTCAACACACATAATATGTATTATAAAACAATAGCCTCAGAGTATACTATATAATATCAAATGCTTTTGATGTGGTGTATTCTGCCCTATTTTCACTTGCTGGTAAACTGCATCACTCATAAAAATAACTTCTGTATGCCTAACTGTCCATCGTAAGACTAAGGGGGGGGGGGGGGGGGGGGGTTCTGTCATAATATAATATCTTACCTGTGTGTGAATTGATGATACTGCAGAGAATGCTACGTTAAACAAGCCTTTATGGCCATCAACCCATCTCATACCTGGTAGTTGAACCTACATAAATGATAAAAACATACATGTTATAAAAAGACAATACATGATTGTATTAACTCACTGTTATAAAAGGTAGCCTAAATACAGTCTGCATCATTTTTCTTGGTAGTTATATGTTTATTACATATTCTGTTATTCATGCTACTAAATTTTTAGTTATGTGAATCTGACGACATACATTTCATATTGTAACTTAATACCTAAGTCCTTCATCAGTTGATAGACATTATACGACAAGTTTCAAAAACAAGTTAATACTGTATGTGAGCAATTTGTAAACTGACTTTAGCTGCAAATAATGTGGATTAGATCTGGCATGTCCTGTGTTGTTTACAGGTAGAAAGATTTCACTACAAACTACCAGGTGTGTGATAAAACTTGAAATGTAATACTAACCTCTGGTGACAGCATAAAATAATTATTTGGTGGTTTCTCTACCGATACTGGCAAACAGAATTCACCCATATGAAGTCTACCATCATGTAATGCAGGTACCCACTGAAAGTAATAAAACATTTAATTTAGTAGCCTTACAAGTCCTAGTTTCTAGAAATAAAAGTATGTTTATTGTGTCAAGTTCATTTACTAGTATTTTCCTACAGTGAACATGGTACTGGGCAGCCATATTGGAGTTGGTTGCCATATTGGATTCGGTAGCCATATTGGATTCCAAAAATGTCTTACTTTTGATATCACTTTGACCTCTATTTTAAAAATTTGTACAGTGATCCAATTAATTTTATTTTAACCGAAAATGGGTTTAAATTTACTTGAACAGAGCAAAGCAAAAGTTTATGATATTTTTATTTGAGAAATGCATTCTATGTTACAAAGAAAATTTATTTGTAAATGAAGAATAACATGAGATCTGATCTTTGAATCTTACCGTGTAACCAATGGGTGTTTCTACAGGAGAGTTGTCTTGTTTACGTTGACAACTAATGTGGTAGAAAGTAAACAGGATATGATGTTGGTCTGTTAAACTGGCAGGCAGTCTGATCTTGACCTCTTCATAAAAATCAGGACATTTACTGTGATAAGTTACAGAGGTATAGGCTTCCGTAGCAAATGGTGCACAGTTGGACTTTCCAAATATCACCTGTAAAGACATAATTGGCAACAATGCTTACACCATAATATGATGAAATTGCTATCGTTACAGATTTGTTTAGTTGACCCTGTTTTCATTTCTATAATCATTCACAAGACACTATTGATGTAGACTGCGTACATTGGTAAAAGTATACACTACATGTACGCTGTGAACAAGTTTTATCGGTAGGTGCACTGCATACATTATTGCATACTTGTAAGTTGTATGCAAATGAGTACAGGACCATTTATGTACTGCACAAAATCACGTGAATGCTGAGTTGCACTTATAAAAGAAAATTTGCACTTTTTGATAAACTTATTTCATAAGAACAGAACCACATCAGGCTAAAAATTAACCTTTTCCTTCTATAGTCCAAGTGGACTACATCATTTTCCAAAATTGGTAGCCCAAGGTTGGTGACCATGTCCCTTACGTGTATTCCTATTCCTAAGCTGAAATCAGTGGACCCCATGTTATGTTATTAAAATATTTTCATGTCTGTAAATCTTCCCTCTTCTACATACTCACAAAATAAGCAGTAGCCTGAGTGGGCTAACAGCTGTAAATTATGGTAACCCTATGACACAAATTGGTAGTCTGGGGACACTGGACTACCATTAATTTTGAGCTCTACCCATGATACATGCATGCTACTATACCAGGATATCTGCACTCATCTCTTATGCTTGTGGTGTTTTACTGCCAAAGAATACTTAACAAGTACTTATACAAGTACCCCCACAAAGTATGCCACACTGGTACTGTGATGTTATGTTCTTATGGGTTCTGTTATATTCCCACCTAGTAGTCATACACTTTTAAATCAATTGTGATTTCTTTGTTATCCTCCCTCTACAGTGTACATATACTTACAGGTAAGGCATCTTTAGGGTCATCTCCAGACATGAACTGTACCTTGACAGCAATGTTACGAGCAGAACCAGTACGGTTAGAGAAATTAAGAGCTTGTGGATACACATACAATATATTTCTGTAGTAGAGAACCAAAATAACATCAATGACATATTATCCCATTTATCAACACCACACATGAAATACAGTGAACCAGTGTTAAATCACTGCAGAGGGTTGATGTCAAGTCTGCTACTCTTTAGGCTTGTCACTTAGTGCAAGAGTTGTTGACATAACATGGCGACACTAAAGCATGTTGAAAATTGAAAGATACATGTATGGAAATGCTTCTCTTGTTACCTTCACTGGTAATCTTTATAACATAGAGGGACAAGAAACTATCCTAGGCTCTCATATTAATAGTGTTATCCTACAAGTTGAGCCATAAGGAGTATAGTATATAATCATTCTAAGACTTTTGTTCAAGATCAACTTTTTAATAGCTCTGCCAGACAACTATTCTTAACACCTAAATTTTAATCCTAATTGGAACTATGCATTTAAAAGTCCAATGGAGGGGGGGGGGAACAGCCAAACTGAGCAAGTGTTCTCTGAAAGCTTGGGAATTAATTGAGAGAAGACTTACTTGTATGTAGTATTTGGTACAAAGACTTCTCTAGAAGGAATCTCCTGTACTTCTCGAGTAGGTCTTCCTCTCATATCAGGATAGGGATCTACTTGTTGCAGTTCTGGTGTAAGGCAGTATGGAAGGTTCTCTGGCATTGGTGATATGTCTAATTTTAATGTTCCTGTTTTAAATATGAAATAAAACAATAACCTTTCATTTTAGGCTGAGACTAGAAGCATGCTCTCATGCGAAGAATCATGTTTTTCAACCAAAATCACACTTTTGGTGTGATCATTTTCATTTGAACAATTTGTCATCTACACACCCCAAGTGAAGTCCTTACCACAATTTCTCATCTACACACCCCAAGTCCCTACCACATACCAAGACAATTGGCCTGGCAGTTTTTGACAGCTTCAGACCCACACACATACACATCTGCATTTCTATTTAACAGACATTCCTTGATCCAAAATAATAATGCGGTCAGTGGTCTGCATTATGGACAAAGATTTTTTCTAGAGACCCTTCTTATCAAGACATCAGATTAACTGGTCAGCATTTCTATGTTCTTTATGGGATTATAAAGAACAAACAATTTGTATGGAACTAACAATTCATATAACACTTGGACATAACTCAAGAAAGTGCTAGAATAAACTAAGCCAACAATTTTTGAGTTTAAAATAAGTTTTTGGACCAAAAATCCCTTTCTTACACCATTACTTATTTATTTTTACATTTTGCCTTGAACAATTGTTCAACTAGACACTTAAAGTGACATATCATTGAAGTCAGCTATGCAGCAATCCTTAGGGAATTAGTGCTATACTAGTGTAACAGTTCCTTGCAAACTCAGCTGACTCTCAGCTGATTTTCCTACATTTTTTTCCATGAATACATGTCACAAATGCAATGTCAGCTGACTGTAATACTTATCAGGAATACATTTCACAAATGCAACAATGGCTAACTTTACTCTTGACTTACCAGGAATACATTTCAGTCTTTTCAAAATTGATGTTGGTTTCTTCAAGTCTGCCAAAAACCTGAACAGATCTTCATCTGTCAATTTATCAGCTTCCTGTAGAAGATGCACAGTAAACAGAGAAAACATACTCATTATTGTGATATTTTTAGTATGTTCACCTGATATATTAGTTCATGCTATTCAACCTTTAACGAAATGAAATGTCCATACTTTTCCTCTGACGTTGTCATTCTATGGTACAGTTCCAGTGTCATATAACCTAGATATTTTCACTAGTACTAGAAAGTGCTGCGAATTTAGATTCTTGAGCTAGTTCAAAAAGACTAATATTTTACTACTTACCAGACTGGTACATTGTGTTTATGTACAAGAAGGCATTTTAATCGCTACTTATTTTTGCAATTTTGTTTCTAGCAAAATAAGTGAAAATTAGTCTTTAGTGAAAATGTCCAGGTTTACAGTATATATGTACTACTGTCACACAAATTCAACTACAGAGATCGATAGGAAATGGTCAAATTTCTGAACATGTATCATTTCCTAGCAATGTCAGGGGTTTCCTGATTCTTATGTCACATACAACATGTTGGCATTTACACAGTATGTATTTTTGAATACGGCTAAAGCACATTTTTAAAATAAATGCTGCAACTACACTTGTACTTTTGGCAGTTTACCTGTTTAAAGAAGCTTGACACCGTCAATGTAACTGGTCTAAATGTAGCAAGGTTAGATGTATCTTCTTCAGTTCTCAACTTCCTTTCTGACCCATTTCTTTTCAATGAACCCGTTCCATCTAATTTTCTTGGTAAAGACCCTGTATCACCAGCCTTAGTTCGACGCAGACTTCCAGTGTCGTATGCACTCGCACTACTGGCACGCCGATCAACTACAGAACAATAGAAAATGGGTAAATTAAAAAACACATAATCTGATTTTCTATCAATATTCAAGGGTTCTTGCACCTAACTATAAGATACATGTTTGCATTGGCATACTATTTCGATTACGTATTTATTTGATAATGTAACTGTCAAAACCATGTGAATCTTTTCTCTGCACAGTAGTAAAAAGAAATACATGTTCTAAATTTAAGGCCAGGTCACTCTGTCTTACCTTCTTTAAAGTCCTTTTCTGAGAATGATGGATCTCTATCAAGACTACCAGCACCATTCACTATATTCATAAGATGAATAGCAGTCCATGCAAACGGCATTCTGTATTTCCCTAATTTCTCACAGTAATATTTGGCATTGGTTTTAATCTTCTCTTCTTGCTGTTGACAAAATATAAACAATAAAACTTAATTCTCTCTAATATTCCAACTATTTTTCTATGTTCAGCAGGAGAAAATACAATGTATAACATGGTTGTGGATAGCTCAGACCTTTCTAAGTTATTTTATCACATTGTCAAGTTTTACATGTTCCCGAGGATATTTTGAGATTTATTCTCAGGCCATTCTACTTACCAATTATTGTTCTTCTTTTACTGTACACTAGTGATAGCTTTTGCTGAAATTATTCCCTATAGATTTCATGGTTTTTATAGTTTCAACTGTTTACTTTTCTACCAATAAACAATGTGATTACTTGAGTGCTTCTACACCCCAACAGTACACAACACCTCTATAATTGTTTACTTGGGGTTTCAAATTGTCTGTGTTTACAACAAAACTGTCTTTTCCCATCAGAGAAATGCAACATCAACCCCATTTCCAGTGTACAACATGGTACATGTCTTCTCACCTTGGTACTGTCAAATTCCTTCATGTATGGCTCAGCACATTCCGTAATATCACCCTGTTGAAGTACTTTCTCTAACTTGACAACTAGGAAGACATCACTAGATGGGTAAGTTAGCGAGAATATACAGGATCTACTGACAGTCAGTATATCGGGATATGATACATGTGGTTTCAGCATTGCACGTAAGTGATCGGCATTTAAATCAAAAAAGAAATTCTCCGATATCTGTAGAAGAATACAGAGGGGTTAGAAACAATTATATCATGCACAAGCCAAGCTGAACAAAAATACAGAATTTATACCCTGGTCTTTCTACATCACAACGCGTGTCTATGTCATGACAATGCACGTCCTCATCATTGGTTCTGCTGTCTTCGAAATATGAGTCAAAACATTAAAAATTGCCATTACTTCCCTGATTTTTCTTTAATATTACTGGCGCTGGTATACATGTAATTATGTTATTCTCCTATGTTTTTCCTCATTTAGCCGGAAAATACTTGTGAAAAAAGTTTTTTGCCTCTACTCCTCTATGAACTCATAGTGATAAGGCCCCTTAAGTCACTCATATTTTCCTTGGCTGAACAAAGAAAAATCTTGGGGAACAATATCTAATTTGTACTTAGGGTACATTACGCAAGTACACATGTTCACTTGCATCAGTGCATGCACATTCTATTGGTGTTTGCAGTTGGGTGCAATACTGAATACTGCTATGCAAATGAGCAACCTGTCACATGACCATTCCATGTACACAAAGTCAAAACATTCATACAACCAACACAGTTATACTTTTTTTATCAAATTTTATATTTTGGATGACCATATATAAAATAATACATGACACAGAATCCTGTGGTGCTTGAATGCCAGTAGGAGCTCTCATGCTTGCAGCATTTACTACTAACTACACTTTCAGTTGCAATGAAATTAGTTTTGCACACACTTCAGGTTCATTTCTCAACTACACATGTACTCCCTCCCCACTCAGCTCTGCTTATTAATTCTTTTGTCAACTGTGATACTGTAATAGATACACATACCCTCTTCTTCTCTCTGGAATCGTACAGGGCCATGACAGCAAAGACTGGTTCAATGTCAATTTCAAACCTGCCATACACAAACAAACAAACAAACAAACAAACAAACACTGGTTAGATGTCACTCAAAGCTTCTCTTTGTTACATGAGGCCACTCGATGAGCAACACAGTAAGCAATTCGCCGTGATGAATCATTTGTTAAACACCAGAACAATTAATTACAGGAGTATTATTAATATACATAGTGATGACCCTTTCATTCTAATGAACATTCAGTTATAAGAAAACATTCTTTTGTGATGCCCCCCCCCCCCCCCCAAAGTTACATTTGCAATAAAGTACAAGCTTCTCTATAACAAACAATTTGTTATAGCAAACATTCAAGCATGGCTCCCAATTCTCGGTATCTGAAATCAAATATTACTGCCTAGGCGTATCATAAAAAAATGAACATTCGATTTCTTGGTCATAACTTCCGCTCCACACACTTCACATGCATTACTATAGGCGTGTGTGAGAATACAAAATAATGTAAGTCAACATTCTTGTTCTATTTTGACCCTCTAGTATGAGGTAAAATGCTATTGCAGGTACTAAGAATAAGTCAACCTTCTTGTTCTATATTGACCCTCTAGTATGAGGTAAAATGCTATTGCAGGTACTGAGAATTAGTCAACCTTCTTGTTCTATTTTGACCCTCTAGTATGAGGTAAAATGCTATTGCAGGTACTGAGAATTAGTCAACCTTCTTGTTCTATTTTGACCCTCTAGCATGGGATAAAATGCTATTGAAGGTAGTGAGAATTAGTTTGTTTTGAAGAGGTTACAGTGTACATTTTAATTACATGTATATCATTAACAAGTACAGAACAGTAACTTTCATTCACTTACTTGAGTGTTAAACATTTCACCAGTAATCTATGACCAAACTGTTCTCTAGGAATCTCTGCTGAGGCTCGTCTTTCAATACCTTCCTCCTAGTGTAAAAATAAAGTAACATGCTCATTTTATATTTCAAAGAAAGAGCTGTTCAAGAAAATAACCAAACTGAATGATGAACAGTTCAGTCCTTGGGCTAATGAATCAACACTATCTACAACTACTGCTGCTACTACTGATAGTGCCAGACTTGTTTTGGGGAATAACATCATGTTGTGTTCTTTTCATTTTTATTGTTTTGTTTTTGGTGTAGAAAAAATAATGAAACAAATCCATTTTTCAAAGATATAGTTGAAATAGCCATGCTGTATGTAGTCTAGTTAAGTGAAGAAGTTAGAAACTTCAAAGGTATGGATTTCAGGCAACATACAGCCTTGGTATACTGTAGAATAGGACCGCATGGATTCCAGACAAAAGTTTACAGGCAAAACAGTATGGATTTCAGGCTATGGTAGAGACAGATGTAGCTATGTTATGTTGTTGAACAAAACACAGATCCAGAGCTGGAACTGGACAGCATGAACTGAAGCCTATAGTAGTGATAGCTATAGTATTGTATAGAACAGGACAACGACCGTACCTACATCTAAGGTGGAAACACAACACCCAGGATTCTAAGCTATAGTAGAAATAATTACACTACACTACACTATACTATACTATACTATACTATACTATACTATACTATACTATACTATACTATACTATACTATACTGTACTATACGATACTGTACTATACTATACGATACTGTACTATACGATACTGTACTGTACTATACTATACTATACTATACTATACTATACTATACTATACTATACTATACTATACTATACTATACTGTACTATACGATACTGTACTATACGATACTGTACTGTACTATACTATACTATACTATACTGTACTATACTATAGAACAAGACAAATTCAATGCACTCTAACTCTAAAACACATACATCTTACCTCTTCTGTCAGTTGATAAATAGCAAATAAATTATGTTGTCTTTGTATTTTCCTCATCTCTGTGTTCTGTTTATCTTGTTCATCAGCAGGGGTGTGTTCAAGTAGATGAGACAATAACTGATCAGCTTCAGAATTCTTCAAATCATAAATACTAGATGCCCAACTACCGCGAGGTGTGTTGTCCATGTGAATGGATCGTCTTTTGATTTCTTCATGTTCCTACCAAAGTAGAGACAGATTGATTATTCACTATTATTACAATCTACTGACTAACATGTATGGATAAAAGCCAGTGTTCTCCTAGCTCATTTTCAAGAGAATTTCAAAATGTGAAAAATTGTAAAAAATTCAAAGTTTTAACGTTGTCTTCTTGTTCTAGTGTTTACATCAGTTTCCACATGAAATGTAACATATATTATACCTTGCATGAGTCAGCTTCAACAAAAAATATGTGAATATATACTCTGGTAGTTGTACATCACACACAATGTGTGTCAACGTCAATAGTTCTTTTGTGTTCGAAATATAAGTCAAAACACTCAAAATTGCCATTACTTAACCCGATTTCTTTTTTATATTACTGGTGATGGTATAATTATGAAATTCCAATATTTTTCTTATTTCAGCCAGAAAATACTCATGACCTAAGGGTTACATTGTATGTCTCTATGAGTCACAAGACGAGTAGTGACAAGGGCCCCTTAGGTCTCTCGTATTTTCCTTGGCTGAATGAAGAAAAATATTGGGGAATAACATCTAATTATTACATACATGTACAATGTATATGTACATGTATGTACCCGTGCTTTACTTGCATCAGTGTGTGTATACTATTGGTGTCTGTACTGCATTGTAATACAGTGTAATAATTGAAAACATTATTGCATATATATGTATAAATAAACACATGCTTGTTCCATGTACACAAAATAATGTGAAGTGTGAACACATGGTTGTATTTTTTAAATCAAATTTACTGTTTTTGGATAAACATATGTACATATAATAATAACAGAACCCCATGCCATGTAAGTGTCAGTACTCTAGGGTGTGTGCACTAATGCTTGCCGTGTTTTCTGCTGCACTCTCACTTGCTGTGCTTGTGAAAGTACAGCTGTAGAGAACACTACACACACTTGTGCAAATGCCAGAATTCTAGATAAACTACTATAATATTTAATGTTACAATTTCCCATTGATACTGCAAACTTCTTACACGAGACATTTAACCATAGAAAAACCCTAATTTACAATTAAAACATATTTGATATTTATTTATTTATGTATTTAATTTGACATTTTTTGTGTCCAGAGGGCTGGCTGTGCGTGGCTCTTGGTTTGTCTGTTTTTTGTAAATTTTATTTAAGTATTGTATAATTTGGTAAGTCCCCATAGGACATCTTAATAAATAATAACACAACACATAACATAACTAGTGCAAATACCTACATGTAAGTATACCACACTGGCACTCAAATGTCACTGGGCTCTCAGCTCTGTCATATTATACCACAGACAAGTTACTTGTCTGTGATTATACAAATAAAACACAGATAACACTATTACACAAGTACCTGTTGTAGTTCTATAGTAGAGAGTTCATCCACTTCAAATAGCTGTTTAGGCAAAGACTTCAGTGTCAGTTCTCGTTGTCTTCCTCTATCTGTTCCATGTACTGTTACAAACTGTTGGTACAGTCTTCTGTAGATACACCAGTCACAGGTGTAGGCTTGTAAGCAGTCCTTCACATGTGAATCAAGTTTCCTATTTGTCAAACATATAAACATTTTCAATGCTTTTGGTAAAGTTGGTAAAATATGGTCAAATTGCACTTTAGTCTCCCTGGTATTTTTACTGGTGTTCACACCAAATTTACAATTTTCCATTGATCGGACAGACTATCACGTCATAAATTCAGTACTCAAGATACAACGTTTGATCGTCTAAATGCCTTTAACTGCTGCTAATTTCAAGTCCTGCTATCCACAGACCCTTGCGTAAAAGATCTACACATCGTCATGTACAATGAATGTATGTTCTACCTGAAGCTTTTGGCTCTACTGATGAGATATCACTAGCAGTGGACTACATCACACACAATGGATTTTCTACATGACTTGTCTCATTTACTGGTAATAAAGTACTTACTGATTATCTGGTCTGACAGGTTTCATTGTCCGAAACTGACGTTGTAAATATCCAACTTCAATATCATCCTCTGGGAAATACAACAAGTCTCCTAAAGCGTCACTTCCTACTTGATCACGGTGTTGTTGGAGATATTCCTCAAAATCTGGAGGATCAACAACCTCCCATAGCGGTACCTGAAAAGTTGATTGAAAACCGTATTTCTACTACTCTGAGCAAATCAATTAACATAACATAAATGTACAAAATGTATGTATTATACACAGAAATACTAAGGATATGCTCTCTACTGTTTTGTTTTTTCAAAAGAGGCCAGGATTAAAATTTTAGTTATGAAAAAAGTTGTCTGTCAGAGCTTTAAAAAGTTGGTCTAGAAAGTAAGAATGACTCTAATGACCATTAATTTGAGAACATGGGCTTGAATCTTTGGCCTTTAAGGACCACTTGGCACTATTAAGTTGCTGGGTGAAGACTAGGAGGAGTGTACTTCTTTATGTGGATGGAGCATCGAACATTTAGAAGCTTATTACATACATTAGATGGCATATTATTTTGGTATGGTTTTATGTAGTCTAGAGTCTCTCCATGGCATTGCAGAATCTCTTCTCAAGAGACATCTTCAAAGTTATGAATAGCTTCTACACTAAGTTTTGAGTGGTTTTGAAACATGATTTTTGGTATATCACGAAGGTGTCCAGATGATACAACATACATGTAGCACTGCTGTAACATAGTACAGGGAAAACAGTGACATTGTAATATTTCAGCACATCTATACATTTTGTACATGTACCTACCTGACTGGAGTTGATAACAGCAACACTGGATGTGGTGCTCAAGGCACTACCACTAACACTTCTAGGTATCTCTTTAGGTGTGTACTGAGAAGCAACTTGTCGACGGACTTCGGCAGCCTGGTGTGACCTGATGTGGGGCAACATACCAAAACTGTTAGCTAAACAATTTACCCGTCATGATGCTGTCAAGATGTCAGTGAATATTTTTTGGATTCAAAATAACATTTTGATTCTGTGAGTAGCAACTTCCATAACTGCGAAGCCAGAGTTCATGAAGAGTACAAGTTTTGTGGCAAATTTAGAATAGAGGCCATTTGTTGTTGACATTCTAAACTTTACATGTATGTTAGGGGGCCTAATCTATCCTAATCCTATCCTTAACCTAACCCTAACTCCCTAGCTTGATTACAGATGATATCTGTATCTCTTGTAGAGACAGTCCACTGTTAGATCTACATTCTCGTCAAAGTTTCTACTTTTAAGATACTTAACTACGTGTACTACCAATAAAGCTGTCATAAGACAGAGTTAAAATGCCCTCAAAGAATATCATAAACAATACCAGATCTTCTCCTATCAAATATACACTTATAATTCCACTGACATTTGTGAATACTTTAATTATAAGTTGAAGCCAAACACAATGTAGTGCTTTATAGGTTCATCATTTTTATGTTGAAAAAGAGAAAAAATGATAAAAGTATTCTTAAACAGTATAGTGTAATGATTACATTAAGTCACAGTTGTCAAAGAGAATCAGTTTCTATGTCCAACAAGAAAATAAATTTGACAAATTTTGATATTAGGCTGAGTCAATAGTTTCAAATAATGGTATTGAAGAGTTTTAGACAAAACATCTTGTATTAATATGGACCAAGGTTTGGCGAGCATATACATGTATGTCTTGTGGATGTCGAGCGTCTTCCGGTCGATTCAACGAGCGTCGGTTATCAAGAGTCAACAACCGGTAATAATAGATACCAACATATTAAGATATCGAACCACATTGCTCCAAGATGTCGCAACATACCTTCTGATTTTAAAATTACGGTCAATTCTAAACTGTAAGGTCACACAACTGATGTAATGTACATACAAGTTTGTTATGAACTTCAGATCATAAACTCAATCAATGGAGCCAACGACAAGTCATGGTAAATTTGAGTAAACTGATAAATATCGGATAACATCAGGCAGGGCAGAGTTGGAAAAGTAGGAGAATACACTAATAATTCGTTGAGGTCTTTTCTCGTCATTATTATAACATGAAGGAGGATAAATAGCAATACTTGCCTGTTTATTCTTTGAGCAAACGCTCTCTGTCCTGGGCTGGCCGCCATCTTGATTGTTTTGTGACGTCACGTGACCGCTGGGTCAGGTCATGTCACACAAAACATGCAAAAAGTATGACGTACATCTAACACTCAGGCGACATATTCTAATGCGCCCTGTTTTCAATGTTTTGTAATTTTTTTAATAAGCGGGACTGTATATTTACACAATCATTTTGTAGTGTTAGCCGAAAGTTGCCCGGGGATGGCCATATTAATTTCTGGACATTTTCCGCCACGAGCTTCCTGGGGAAAAGGGGGCTACAGACGTATTACCCTTAAGCCTTACACTACATATCACGCCAGGGTGTTATATAGCAGACATTTTATGCCAGGGTGTTATATAGCAGACATTTTATGAAAAGACAAATTATCTATAGCCCCTCCTTTCTTTTCTTAGAGCCAAAAGAATAATATAATAATAATACAACTGATTGTAGCAGTAATTATAATTATCGATTTGCACAAAGCTTGGTTGGCTTAACAAATCACAGGCGTTTTGAACCACAAATCCATACACAGAGATGATGTAAAAACAATTTTAATCACAAAAAATGTTGAAATTCAACTAAAGTTTAACAAAACTCAGAGATTTCATTTAAAAATACAAGCCTTTGTAGATGAAAACACTTTGATTAATATCCGGAAACAGTTATTTCACTGTGCCTTCCTTCGGTTTGTTTTCTAAGGAACGTGAACACAAAGTGCATATCACAGTGATGAAATGTAAAAAGTAAATCTTTATCATTTTAATTTCAACGTTTATTTGTTCTAAAACATTGCACTTCGACTGCATTTCTTCCTTCCTTCCTTCCTTCTTTTTCTGGAATGTAATTATCATTATTATCTCATATGACTATCTCACAATGAAAATGGAATACTAAAATAAATGTAGTAATTTTGCGACTCATTCTACACTATACAAGCTGTACCCCAGGATTTTTTCTGTCAATTCCTAAAGAATGTTTTTACATAGCAGATACTATGGACGTCAAATATCAGACGGTGTCCGATTATATTGCACATTATTTATCACTAATTCTATAGGACTTCCAAGGAGACACACTTTCCATAGATATTTATATTACGTCACTACCCCACAGCTCAAAAGTTGGAACATACAGAACAGTTTATTATAATTACTTTTGTTCCTAATAATTAGTTAAAAAGGGAATATTCCAAAATATCGTCGATGTGACCAACATCGTGACATTGATGACTTTCCAGACCAGGTGAGTACATTTAATATTCAAATATTTATATTTAGTACTTCTGCTATGCAACACAAGAAATAACTAGACCAACCCGCACCACAAATATGGCGACTTTGAGTTATCCACACGGTTACCAAATCAAAATACACCAGGTACATGTAGATTTCAACATGTTTTTTTTCAGCATCTACAAATCTCTACAACTTAGCCTTTGTCTTCTTACGATACACCAAACAATCAGGGTCTTCAAGTGTACTGTATTCAAATGCTTCTACTACCTCTTCGTACATAGATTCTTTCATTTGCTGTAGTGTCGATCGACTGAATCCATTTTTACCTTCATAAAAAGGAAAGTGCTTATGTTTCATAATATTTCGAAATAAAAGTTCTAAGAACTACAATCAACACATACATTTTGTTTAAAGTTATCTCGGAGAAGAAAAAAAATTTGCAAACTGGTGGATGGAGAATTGAGTGACCTTTGACCTATTAAAGCCAATAATCGAATTCAATATATTAGACAGAAAGAAATACTAGATACTAAAACATGACTACATTTTACAGAATGGGGCAAGATGAGTATACTTGCATTACTATGTCTGGTACAAGATATTATCAAATAGGAAATGGATGGATAATTTTATGACATGAAAAACTCCCGTTTGCTATCTCTTACTGAGTTCTTTCGATGGAGTTGAGAAGGTTGTAGGAGCGACCGCAACTATGATTTGAAATCTTTCAGTTTAATTTACAGAATGAGCTGAACCCAAAACTCAAAATTACTCATATTAAAATGTTGTTTTACTTACGAATACAAACAGATAACTTTGGAGTTTTTAATAACTCACCAAGACTTTTAATGGCCACCTCCTTGGCAAGATCCAACAATTTATCCTCGTCTGCAACTCCATCTATCATACCTTCTTTAAATAATCGTTCAGAGTTATATTGTTGGCCGAGTATAGCCATATCTCGCATCAATCTCCCAGCTGGTATCTTGTGTCTGCAGAGAATGACAGAAGGGGAAATAGACATATCTGAGTCACATAAACAGGTAGATCAGACAGACAGACAGACAGACAGACAGACAGACAGACAGACAGACAGACAGACAGACAGACAGACAGACAGACAGAAAGTGGCAAAGACTCGGAGAAAGCGACTTCCTCTTTTCTCGAGCTCGGATTTGTGTTTACATGAATGAATTGATGACTTACCTAAGGATCGCTGCCATTGGATACTTAAATGGTCGGTTGATGTGAACTTCCGGTAAACAAAACCAACCCCTCTTGGTTCTCATCACTCTGTAGTCGTGGCAAAGTGCAAATATGCCACCAGCAGCATAACAATGACCTTTTCATAGTAGAATAAGAGTGAAATGTTTTATCTGTAACAAATATGTCGATAGTCACGTATGTACGAAGTGACCAAATCATGTACAAGTAACAGTAACATAATTATAAATCTTTCAGATAGCATTATAGCGAAAACTTTATCTCAGACAGTCTAGATAATCATACACGTGGATTATGAATATGGTGGTTGCTTCGACGGCTAGCATCAAAACGTCGTCACAACATACCAAAATGTAGTAACTTCAAGTCTTAAAGAACCGTATCGACGTCTTAGCTGAATTATTAAGATTTGGTAAAGAAATAACTGTGTCTGGTATAGCAATAATTATACATAGATAAAAGGCTTGTCCTTCGAATGATTTCCTTTATTCGATCATTATTAAAACGCTGATAAGATAGCACTAATGCGAGGAAGTGGGATTCAAATATCAGCTTTATATCAGAAATATATATTTTGATATCATCAAAAAAAATGTGTACACTTACCATTGATAGCTGCAATCGTAGGTACTGGGAATGTTAATATACGACTGTACAGAGTGCGGCGAAATCTATGAAACTTTTCCATTGTTTCTTTGTCTTGCTGCATCAACCAATTGAGGTCTAGACCATTACTATAGAATTTACCAACGCCGACTGTAATAAAGGCTTCAACTGCAGAATTTCTGTGGAAAGGTAGTTCATGACGAGTTATTATTTATTCACAACAGGCAAGAAATTAATTATATTACACTGAATGTTCGAATACTTAAAATGGTACATTTTGTAACATGGGGCCTAATTTTCAAATAAACTTAATGTCAAAAAACACAAATATACAAGACAAACTTATTCTTGGAAGCAAATATGAGACGATACAGAATGCAACAAGTGGTTGAATATGCAAGGAGTGCAAGCCTTTACAACATTTACCCATATAGACGTTGCAGAGACGTCTATGATTTACCAAACACACAGACGGCATATCAAATACTAGTTACACTAGTTTGGTAAGGAAGAGTGCCCCTCCGCCCCTCCACCCCCACGCAGTACCCAGGGGCAATACAGACTTGGATTTTCTGTGTCGGAGTGTATTAATACCAGGAATGCTTGTTCTGTTCTGGAACATATTAGAGCATTGGAATTGTTGTAGAAGTTGTTTAATGTATTCAGCCAGTGTATCGTTCTCTGTGAAAATGCACTAGACTGTAAGATACGTCGTCCCGTTCTGCCCTCACCGCCCTCCTCTGGGTTGACCGATGTGTGAGGGCGCCCCGTCACGGCGTAGGTCGCTTATTAATGTTAACTTATTACACACTAGAAATGCACAGGAATAAGTGCACCTACACCTCTAGATCTATTACGTAAACACTACGGCGTTCATTCAGAGGACAATCAACAATATAGGTCACACATATACAACCCAGGCTATATCAATGTACAACTCTACACCATCCCGATCTCCTAGGGCCAATTTTTATCACGGAATACCTAGTATAATTGTACGTGATTTGGAAGATGATCAAACTGAACTAGTCCAGAAGATGATCCGTGGCTTCGAATCCCATCTATCTTGAGATTGGCAGCCATGGATAGATTTGATCTAGCAAGGTTGGAATCGACATGTTATCAGATATCTAGCTAAAGCTCCAAACAGACATCCAAAAATATAGGTGTTCAGATATAAGCCTAGTCAATATTTGTTCTCATCACTATAAGTGTAGCACACCATGGTCCAAAGTTTCCCTTGAAACGTCTAAAATATACTTCAAGGGAGAACGAACTTTGACTTGTGTTTTGCAATTTACTGTATTAATATAGAGGATAGCAATGTTTACCGTTCTACAGTATCGAGTGCTTTATGGAGAGCCTTCAATGTGCCGTTATTATATCTGTTTTCTCCATTGTCCATGTGTAGAATAGCTAAATTACCATCAAATTCAACTCTGTATCTGTCCTCCATTTTACAAGACAAGTGTCCAGTGTCTGACATGAAGGCAAACAATGATTAGCAATACATCACCCTCTGTCCACTGAGGTAACTGTATGTGCCCTCGGACCGAACTAGAAAGGTCATCAGTCTGAACAAACAATGGACCATTCACCTGGCCTAGTTTGGAAGAAGTAGAAAATGGGTGGTACATGTAAGAGTGTATGTGATTTTCGATAGAAAACAGTGGATATAGTCCGATCCTTGGCAAGAGGCGTCCCTTACCCTTCGGGTGTTCCATCGAGGCCTTTAAAAAGTACTTCTATGGGTGTTTCTAATGGTTATGGGAAGTTTAACTTTTATACTAGGATGAAAATTCTTCCATTAAACCTCAAATAAAATAGTATAGTGTAACTTTAATGCAGCCAAAATTAGGCCGACCCCAAAGTAACAAACAAACAGACAGACAGACAGACAGACAGACAGACAGACAGACAGACAGACAGACAGGCAGGCAGGCAGGCAGACAGACAGACAGACAGACAGACAGACAGACAGACAGACAGACAGACAGACAGACAGACAGACAGACAGACAATCAAAATACACTCAGCTTCTGTCCTATATACTATAACAAAAACCATTATAGAAAGAATTTGTTCATCTAAAAAGGAAAAAATGGAAGAAAAAAACCCAGATGAAAGTGAATATCTCCCGTAAAGGTTGTTCTAATGTATCCTTTGTTATCGTCAATGTATATACCAAATTATATTAAATTTGAAGTATGCCTTAGATGGAACAAGACAAATATATGTATATAATTGTATCATTGTCAATGTATGTAACAAGTCATATGAATTAAATGAAATTTGAAGCTAGCATTCTTAAGAGATTGCCTAATTACCAAAAACTGAAATTATGCAAATTACCCAGTAAATATTAGACGCTGCATCAACGACATTTATTACACCTTACACCGCAACCAACATTTGATTCATTGCATGGTTTGTCAGCAGCTATATCATGTCTGATATTATGGTACAATGGTGGCAGTGGTGGGATGTGGATGTGGTGAGACATGGTAGAGGTGCCAATGATTGCATTCGCACAATATCACAAAACAATTCAAAGTTAGATAGAATTAGTAAAATAGTAAATCTCAGTGACCCACCCCTAATTCCAATTTTGTTAGTACGTGCACAATTGCCAAACGATAATGGAAACTGTCACAGTTATTGTTTAAGTCTACCTGATGAGTGCTACCTGTTGAATTGAGAAATCGCCTTATTACAATCAACGGTAGTCTGTAAGGTACATGTATGTCGTGACGGGGTACCCTCACACATCGGTCAACCCCTCAGAGAGGAGGCCGGTGAGGGTGGAACGATACGACGTATCTTACAGTCTATCAATGGCTATATTTATGAGTTACTCGCACAATTCAGCCTAAGTCTTCGTAGTAGAAGACACACCCTTTAAACACTTCGCGCGCGCGCGTGTGTGTGTATGTGACTAGTGTATGAAATGGATTTACGTTTTAAATTTGACTCACAAGTCAAAGTCACTGTCAACTACAAATATACAAGCAGAAAGTTCATACCTTGTACATTATGATGTCAGAGACATGGATGTGTACGTATACGGACGGATTGACAGAGCCATACATATATATATACCCCCTACCTACCACTCCCCAACACCCATCCCAAGGGGACATGCATAAGCTAAAATGTGTATAAAAAGGGAGGGAAAGGAACATTCTAGTAGCTCGGTGCATGGTGTGGCATATGTTATTTATTCAAGCGCTACAAGGTCGTATAGGGTATTCGGGATATTTGTACATTGTCCATGTCCTTGGCATGAAAGCTTGCATTAATGTGATGGTCAGGGGGTCCAAAGTGTGCCTGCGAGAATTTGTCAAGTCGAAAATTGTGTGCTATATTTTCTTTGAACACCAATAAATATGGTAGAAAAAGTAAATGAAAATTTAAAACTCTAAAATTGAGCAGTCATTCACGGAATAGAGCACAGGGAACCCAGGAACCGTGTGACAAACAAAACGAAACGAAACAAACAAACAAACAAACAAACAAACAAACAAACAAACAAACAAACAAACAAACAAAATATTTTAATGCGCTCTGTTTTCATTGTTTTGTAATTTTTATAACAAGCCGGACTGTATATTTGGAAAAGGAAACTTAAGGAGTTACACAATCATTTTGCAGTGTTAACCCGGGGATGGGACATTTTGAATGTGTTAGTTATCTGTGTTTGTTTGTATACAGGCTAGACGTGACCCTGCACTATGATAGCACGCTAGGGTGTTATGTAGCAGACATTTTATGAAAACAAATTATCTATAGCCCCTCCTTTCTTTTCTTAGAACCAAAAGAATAATATAATAATACAACTGATTGTAGCATTAATTATAATTATCGATTTGCACAAAGCTTGCAAATCACAGTCGTGTTGAACCACCAATCCATACACAGAGATCATGTTAAAATAATTTTAATCACAAAAAATATTGAAATTTAACTAACAATTGACAAAACCCAGAGCTTTCATTTAAAAATACAAGCATTTTATTTCACTTTGCCTTCCTTCAGTTTATTTTCTAAGGGAACACAAAGTGCATAGCACAGTGATGAAATGTAAAAAGTAAATCTTTATCATTTCCATCATTTATTTGTTCTAAAACATTGCACTTCGACTAATTTTCTTTCGTGTTCCTTCTTTTTTTCAAAGTTATAAAAACTGCAATGTAATTATCATTATTATCTCACAATGAAAATTGAATATTAAATAAATGTAGTAATTTTGCGATTCGTTGTACACTGTACAAGCTGTAACCCAGGATTTTTTTCTGTCAATTCCTAAAGAATGTTTTTACGTAGAAGATAATATGGACGACTCTGTTTCTTAAAATCAAATATCAAACCGTGTCCAATTATATTGCACATTATTGTTCACTAAGTCCATGGTATAAAGAGTAATTCTATAGCACTCCTAAGGAGACACGAAACTTTCTATAGATATTTATATTACGTCACTACCCCACAGCCCAAAAGTTGGAACAGACAGAACAGTTTATCATAATTACTTTTGCTACTGATAATTATAAGTTAAAAAGGGAATGTTCCAAAATATCGTCGATGTGACCAACATCGTGACATTGATGACTTTCCAGACCAGGTGAGTACATTTAATATTCAAATATTTCTATTTAGTAATTCTGCTATGCAACACAAGAAATAACTAAACCAACCCGCACCACAAATATGGCGACTTTGAGTTATCCACACGGTTACCAAATCAAAATACACCAGGTACATGTAGATTTTAACACGTTTTTTTTTCAGCATCTACAGATCTCTACAACTTAGCCTTTGTCTTCTTACGATATACCAAACAGTCAGGATCTTCAAGTGTACTGTATTCAAATGCTTCTACTACCTCTTCGTACATAGATTCTTTCATTTGCTGGAGTGTCGATCGACTGAATCCATTTTTACCTTCATAAAAAGGAAAGTGCTTATGTTTCATAATATTTCGAAATAAAAGTTCTAAGAACTACAATCAACACATACATTTTGTTTAAAGTTATCTCGGAGAAGAAAAAAAATTGCAAACTGGTGGATGGAGAATTGAGTGACCTTTGACCTATTAAAGCCAATAATCGAATTCAATATATTGGACAGAAAGATGCTAAAACATGACTACATTTTACAGAATGGGGCAAGGTGAGTATACTTGCATTACTATGTCTGGTACAAGATATTATCAAATAGGTAATGGATGGATAATTTTATGACATGAAAAACTCCCGTTTGCTATCTCTTACTGAGTTCTTTCGATGGAGTTGAGAAGGTTGTAGGAGCGACCGCAACTATGATTTGAAATCTTTCAGTTTAATTTACAGAATGAACTGAACTCAAAACTCAAAATTACTCATATTAAAATGTTGTTTTACTTACGAATACAAACAGATAACTTTGGAGTTTTTAATAACTCACCAAGACTTTTAATGGCCACCTCCTTGGCAAGATCCAACAATTTATCCTCGTCTGCAACTCCATCTATCATACCTTCTTTAAGTAATCGTTCAGAGTTATATTGTTGGCCGAGTATAGCCATATCTCGCATCAATCTCCCAGCTGGTATTTTGTGTCTGCAGAGAATGACAGAAGAGGAAATAGACATATCTGAGTCACATAAACAGACAGACAGACAGACAGACAGACAGACAGACAGACAGACAGACAGACAGACAGACAGACAGTGACAAAGAGAAAGTGACTTCCTCTTTATTGAGCGCGGATGAGTTGATGACTTACCTAAGGATCGCTGCCATTGGATACTCAAATGGTCGGTTGATGTGAACTTCCGGTAAACAAAACCAGCCCCTCTTGGTTCTCATCACTCTGTAGTCGTGGCAGAGTGCAAATATGCCACCAGCAGCATAACAATGACCTTTTCATAGTAACATTCGAAGAAAAAAATAAGTGATTTTTTTTGTGTGAGAAAAATGTTAACGTTGATCGTCACTTATGTACGAAGTGACCAAAAATATGTACAGAATTGTTTGAGGTAGCATTTTATGTTAGAGTCTAAATCTAATATATACAATCATGTCGATTAACGAATATGGTGATCGCTCCGACGACTAGCGGCAAAACGTCTCGAGTGCGTCAAACATACCAAAATGTAGTAACTTCAAGTCTTAAAGAACCGTGTTGTAGCTCAATGATTAAGATTTGGTAAAGAAAAAACAGTGTCTGGTGTATAGTTATAATTATATATAGAAAAAGTTTGCCCATTTCAAAAGAATGGCTCTATTCAATCATTATGACTCCGCTGATATCATAAGATAGCACTAATGCGAGGAAGTGGGGTTCAAATATCAGCTTTATATCAGAAATATATATACATTTTGATGTCATCATTATTAATATATGTAGACTTACCATTGATTGCTGCAATTGTAGGTACAGGGAATGTTAATATACGACGATACAGAGTGTGAATTAATCTATGAAACTTTTCCATTGTTTCTTTGTCTTGTTGCATCAACCAATTGAGGTCTAGACCATTGCTATAGAATTTACCAACGCCGACTGTAATAAAGGCTTCAACTGCAGAATTTCTGTGGAATGGTAGTTCATGACGAGTTATTATTCACAACAGGCAATACATTAATTATTACAATGAATGTTCGAACAGTTAAAATAACACATTCTGTAACTGGGGCCTCTTTTCCAAATAAATTTAGTGCCGCCAAAAAATACAAATATACAAGACAAACTTATTCTTGGAAGCAATCGTAGAGGACACAGAATGCAACAGATGGTTGAATATGCAAAATATGACTACGAGCATGGCGTGCGAGCCCATAATACAACAGTTACCCATAGACGTTGGACTGACGTCTATAATTTAAAAAACACACAGACGGTATATCAAATACTAGTTACACTAGTGTGGTAAGGAAGAGTGCCCCTCCACCCCTCCACCCCCACGTAGTACCCAGGGGCAATACAAACTTGGATTTTCTGTGCCGGAGTGTATTAATACAAGAAATGTTTCTTCTGTTCTGCAAAAGATTACAACATTGGAATTGTCGTAGAAGTAGTTTAATGTATTTAGCCAGTGTATCGTTCTCTGTGGAAATGCACTAGACTGTAAGATACGTCGCCCCGTTCCGCCCTCACCGCCCTCCTCTGGGTTGACCGATGTGTGAGGGCGCCCCGTCACGGCGTAGGCTTATTCATGTTACAGACTAGAAATGCACAGGAATAAGTGCAACTACACCCCTATTACGTAAACACTACGGCGTTCATTCAGAGGACAATCAACAATATAGGTCACACATATACAACCCAGGCTATATCAATGTACAACTCTACACCATCCCGATCTCCTTGGGCCAATTTTTATCACGGAATACCTAGTATAATTGTACGCGATTTGGAAGATGATCAAACTGAACTAGTCCAGAGGCTATCCGTGGCTTCGAATCTCATCTATCTTGAGATTGGCAGCCACGGATAGCCTCGACTAGATTTGATCAAGCAAGGTTGGAATCGACATGTTATCATATACAGACCAATATCCACGTGTTCAGATATCTAGCTAAAGCTCCAAACAGGCATCCAAAAATATAGGTGTTCAGATATAAACCTAGTCAATATTTGTTCCCATCACTATAAGTGTAGCACGCCATGGTCCAAAGTTTCCTTTGAAATTAAACGTCTAACATATATATACTTCAAGGGTGAACGAACTTTGACTTGTGTTTTGCAATTTACTGTATTAATATAGAGGATAGCTATGCTTACCGTTCAACAGTATCGAGTGCTTTATGGAGCGCCTCCAATGTGCCGTTATTATATCGGTTTTCTCCATTGTCCATGTGTAGAATAGCTAAATTACCGTCAAATTCAACTCTGTATCTGTTCTCCATTTCAGAAGTGTCTAGTGTCTGACATGAAGGCAAACAATGATTAGCAATACATCACCCTCTATCCACTGAGGTAACTGTATGTACCCTTTGACCGAACGAGAAAGGTCATCAGTCTGAACAAACAATGGACCAAGTTGACCTGACCTAATTTCAATTTGGAAGAAGTAGAAAATGGGTGGTACATGTAAAAGTGTACATGTGATTTTCTTTAGAAAATAGTGGATATAGTCCGATTCAAGAGGCGTTCCTCACCCTTCGGGTGTTCCATGAGGCCTTTTAATTACTTCTATGGGTGTTTCTAATGGTTATGAAGTTTAAGTTTTATACTAGGATGAAAAAAACTTCCTTTAACCTCAAATAAAATCGTATAGTGTTGCTTTAATACAGCCAAAATTAGGCCGACCCCCACAAAGTAACAAACAGACAGACAGACAGACAGACAGACAGACAGACAGACAGACAGACAGACAGACAGACAGACAATCAAAATAGTATACACTCATCAGCTTATGTCCTATATACTATAACAAAACAGATTATAGAGAAAGAATTCGTTCATCTATAAAACTGGGGGGGGGGGGAACCGAAAAAAATGAAAGTGAATAAGGCTGTTCTAATGTATCCTTTGTTATCGTCAATGTATATACCAAATTATATCAAATTTGAAGTATGCCTTAGATAGAACAGGACAAATATATGTATTAATTGTATCATTGTCAATGGATGTACCAAATCAAATGAATTAAATGAAATTTGAAGCTAGCATTCTTAAGATATTGCCTAATTACCAAAAACTGAAATTATGCAAATTACTCAGTAAATATTAGACACTGCATCAACGACCTTTATTACACCTTACACCGCAACCAATAATTGATTCATAGGCATGGTTGTCATTATTATGGTACAATGGTGGCAGTGGTGGGATGTGGAAGTGGTGAGACATGGTAGAGGTGGCAATGATTACATTCGCACAATATCACAAAACAATTCAAAATTAGATAGAATTAGTAATAGTAAATTGTGGTCCTCCCTAATTATTTCATTTACTTAAATGTAACCATTTCCCGAAAACTGATTCGTAAATCCGGTGCCTTATTACAATCAACGGTAGTCTGTAATGTATGCCGTGACGGGGTACCTCACACATCGGTCAACCCCTCAGAGAGGAGGCCAGTGAGTGTGGAACGATACGACGTATCTTACAGTCTATCAATGGCTATAGTTATGAGTTACTCGCACTACACAATTCAGCCTAAGTCTTCGTAGAAGACACACCCCTTAAACACTTTGCACGCGCGTGCGCGCGCGCGCGTGCGTGTGTGTGTGTGTGTGTGTGTAATGTGTGTGTGTAATGTATGAAATGAATTTACGTTTGAAATTTGACTCACAAGTCAAGGTCAATGTCAACTATAAATATACAAGCAGAAAGTTCATACCTTGTACATTATGATGTCAGAGACATGGATGTGTACGTATACAGACGGATTGACAGAGCCATACATCGTAATACCCCCTACCTACCACTCCACCAACACCCATCCCAAGGGGACATGCATGAGCTAAAATGTGTATAAAAAAGGGGGAGGAACATTCTAGTAGCTCGGTGCCTGGTGTGGCATATACGTTATTTATTCAAGCGCGCTACAAGGTCGTAGGGCATTCGGCAGCATACCATATTTGTACATTGTCCATGTCCTTGGCATGAAAGCTTGCGTTAATGGACAGGGGGTCCAAAGTGTGCCTGCGAGAATTTATCAAGTCAAAAATTGTATGCCTATATGTTCTTTGAAAACTAATAAATATGGTAGAAAAATTAGATGAAAATCTCAAACTTTAATATGGAGCAGTCATTCACGGAATAGAGCATGTACAAACACCAGCCTATGCATGCATTGAACTAGAATGTTTAGTAATATACCATGTACGTTGACACCCCCCGGCCGGTCAAGAGCATTTCGCAACAGTCATGACCATTACATGTACAAGAATGAAGGCTGTCATAATCGCTGCGTTGTTATATTTCTGTTGTTTATGTGTGTTTTGTTCCACGGATAATCATGCTGATGACAACCAAGGAATCAATATTGTCGATGAACAGATGGGTGATTTGGTATTTTCTACCAATGCCTCCATAAAAGGTACAGCTTGCTTTACGAATACCACCTGTGGAGCAGTCGAGGGTCGTGTCAGCAATGGGGTCTATGTCTTCAAAGGTATCCCCTTTGCTACGCCCCCAGTCCGAGAACGTCGCTGGAAACCCCCAGTTTCTCTAAAGAAAAGCGATAGTTGCTGGAATGGTACATTGAAAGCTTTGGAATTCGGTCCCTTCTGTATGCAAGAACATCCCGTAATGGGTGTGATCGGCGATGAAGATTGTCTGCATTTGAACGTATATACGCCATCGTTAGACCCATCTGCAAATCTTCCAGTTATGGTATGGATTCATGGTGGATATCTCATGTTTTCTAGTAACCATGACGTTGACTACTACCCTGACGAAAGAACTGTGCACGACACAGACATGGTGTACGTAAATTTGAATTACAGACTAAATGGATTCGGATTTCTGGCTCTTGACATACTTTCAAAGCAATCGGAGACCCGAACATCGGGAAATTATGGATTCATGGACCAAATCCTTGGCCTAGAATGGGTACGAGATAACATTAAAAACTTTGGCGGCAACCCCGATCTGGTGACTGTATTCGGTCAAAGTTCAGGTGGAACGTCAGTCTGGGCCCTATTAGTATCTCCCCTAGCCAAAGGTCTATTTCACAGAGCATGGATGAGCAGCGCATCTCCTTTATATGAAATAACTCTAGAACAAGCTTCAAAAGACAATCTTGTATTCCTCGAGCGATCCAATTGCAGTGACATTGAGTGTATTTATGCTCTTACACCTGAACAAGTTATCAAGGCCAACCCAAGTGATGTGTATCCAATGTGGGGATCACCGGATGCCTGTGACCTGCCTACGAAAGGTGACAAAGATGGTGCTATCTGTATAGTGGATGGTATTGTTGTACCAGATGCCCCTCTTAACATATGGAAAGAAGGGGGTGGAAATGACGTTCCACTATTAATAGGTATTACAGCGAATATTAATATCTACTTGTATTTGGGATTTTTAGTAGGGAAAGTGACGCCATGTTTTCTAATTTTTTCAGATTTTTGTGTGGAAAACTAACCAATTAAAGATTAGCGATAATACCCGGTATTCTATGGAAGTACGCCCTCTCCCACCGGCACATGTACACAGTACGGGAAAGCATTTTGCAATTTAGTTCAAGCGTATTTGCAATATATATTGAGGTATGAACAGAAAAAAAATCTAGAACCGTACTATATATATTCTATACTATACCAGTCAGGGTATCTTTTCAGAAAGGAATGGGAATTTCTTGTTTGCATCTTGGGACTAGTACCTTTTGTGACTTAGCACGAGACGACTTTGGAATTAGATCAATGAAATCATAAGATTTGAAACTATTGGTACTCAGTCACTTGTATTCTATTAATTGTGTTACCTTATGGGGTATCATTTCATCACAGGCAACACTGCTCAAGAAGTCGACTTCTTGCCCAAAGACTTCAATTTGAATTTATGGACATGGGAACACTACAGGAACCATGTATCAGGTATGTAACACCACCAGACAGCTGCAAGCACTGAATTCAGAATATATATATATCAGAGTGTCTGATGATCGCAATATGCGTGAAACTCCGAGTTACACCCAAGAAAGAGTTCCAGTACTACCAAAACTATATATATATATATATATATATATATATATATATATATATATATATATATATATATATATATATATATTTGTGTGTGTGTGTATGTGTGTGTCTGTCTGTCTGTCTGTCTGTCTGTCTGTCTGTCTGTCTTTCTGTCTATGTGTGCGTGCTTGCGTGCGCGCACGCACGTGTGTATGTATGTATGTATGTATGTATGTATGTATGTATGTATGTATGTATGTATGTATGCATGCATGCATGCATGCATGCATGCATGAATGCATGTATGTATGTATGTATGTATGTGTGTGTGTGTGTGTGTGTGTGTATGTATGTATGTATGTATGTATGTATGTATGTATATTTTATTTTATATATATTATATAATATATAGCCATTAAGTTGGGATTTCTACCTATATCTTGCCTTTAACCTTTGTAAATGAATATTTGTTGCAACATTAGGAATATACTTTTTGATCAGGACTGTTTTACCTGTTACTTTTGCATATATATATATATATATATATATATATATATATATATATATATATATATATATATATATATATATATATATATATATATATATATATATATGCGTTTCACGCATAGTGCGATCATCAGACAACTCTGAGTTGTCTGATGATCGCACTATGCGTGAAACTCCGAGTTACAACCAAGAAAGAGTTCTAGAACTACCAAAACTACTGCGCTCTTCCACTGCGGTATAGAGCACTGTCTTAGCAGATTGATAGTCACCGAGTTATATATATTATATACACATACACACACACACACACACACACACACACACACACAGACATATATATATATATATATCGCGACGAAAAAGAACTATAGAATGAAGAAGAAGGGAGAAACTAATGAAGGAAGTAATATTTTCGTTTACTGTACATATACAGCAGTTACATAATAATCATAATGTGATATTTCCATTGCAGGACAACTGGATACATTTGGGAAGAATGTGACGTCACAGGTCATGGCTCTTTACCCATACGATGATGCGAAGAATACCCCAGAATTGCTTCTCACCACATTAACTAGTGACCTCCGAACTAACTGTGGGAATGACATCATTGCTGTCACCGCAGCAGAATATCTCAACTCACCGGTTTATCGTTATGTTACAACTGCCGCACCCTCGACGCCATTTTCATTTTTCGGGTTACCATGGGCACCACGGTATTCATTCCACATGTATGATACGTTTGCATTCTTTGGATTACTGCCACATTTTATTCCTGAAATACAAGAAAAGGATATGCAGTTTCAAAAACTCATGCAAAACGCAATAACACATTTCGCCATAGAGGGCACTATGCCCCCTGGGATGAAATGGCCTACAATTCCGACAGGAGTGGCCGTTATTGATAACATTCTAAATGTAGAGAAACTTTACCACGGTGAAGAGTGTCAGTTCTGGATAGATAATGGATTTTATGCATATTCCTGGGTTAATTGATGATTTGATGTTTCATCTGTTGCATTAGTATTGCGTGATTTGACCTGACCTGTGGGATTCGCTATAAGTTGAAAATAACATACATATATTAAACACTTTTTTGTTTGTAATTTACATTGAATTTATTTAGTTACAAACAGTGGACTTGTTGTATACGGTTTCAAATACGAAAACATAATGAAGTTGATTATTAATTTACAAAATCTAAACTAAATTCCCAATACTCCCAGTAAGAGAGAGAGAGAGAGAGAGAGAGAGAGAGAGAGAGAGAGAGAGAGAGAGAGAGAGAGAGAGAGAGAGAGAGAGAGAGAGATTGATGGAGAGATAGGGGGGGAGAGAGAGAGAAAGAGTGTGATAAACAGTGTAAAGGTGTTGTACGTGACAAATTGTAAACCCAAAACAAATGCCAATTTTTCATCCATACGACAAAATTATTTAAAAAAGTGTAGAAATGTTTGTTATTGTACGAACAAGAACAAACTATTTCCACATTTTAATTTGTTTAGTTTTTGTAATTTATTTAGTTACAAACAATTACTTGATCGACGCTGATTAATGTGGCCATATGGATAACGATTGTGTATTTATTTTGGTTTTTTAATTTATAAAACAATTTTATCATGACGCCCTACTTGAAAAATGAGTGTAAAATAACAGACCAAGTCTTTGTCTGTAATGCAGCACACTGCAAAATGCTAAAAATTGGTAAACAGAACTTTGTTATTGTACGTACAATAACAAATATTTTACACATTTTATAAACTTTTGCAATTTATTTATTTACAAACGAGGACTTGGCATATGTCGTTTGACATTGATTTTTCAAGTAGGACGCCATGATAAAATTGTTTTATAAATTCAAAATAAAAGATAGTTACCCTCTTTAACATTGTTTTTTAAAGTACAAAACATGGTTGTTTTACGAATTAAAAATCTACGTACCTTTATAAGCATACTTGATCATCACTTGCCGTAGAACACAAACTTCCGGTGTTTTGGCAGAAGATTCGATGACACCATGTAATATGATGTAAGCTCACATGTTAAAAATTATGGAATTCCCTGTTATGGTGAGAAGGTGAATGTGCAAACAGCACCAGAAGACAAAGTTAATGTCATAAAGGGGGGGGGGGGTTAGTACAGTTCAATCGAGGTTTTTTGTTCAAATATATGAAGTAGAAAAGTTATTTCGTACGCGAGCAAAAGGAGTCTGTTTTTAAGAATACTGTAACAAGTACCTATTACAACTGCCGACATCAGACCGTAGACAAACAGAACCTGTTGCAAACAGGGAAAGTACACAAACGAATTGGATTAACAACACTTGACACAGGATGTTGGAACAGCAGAGACTTGTATTACACACAGTGGCTTGATAAACCCAGTTTTATGGTCTATTTCCGTGTACATGAAATGCCAGGCCGGGAACTGGCCATGGAAATTTGTTTGTGAATGTGAACTATTATTTATAAAAGAGGCCATAAAACTGTTCTTATCAAACCATGAAATGTAAGTACAATTAAGTCTCTGTACTTCCATGCTAGCTGTACCAAGTGTTATTAATGCAATTCAGCTGTTCACTTTCCCCACTTGTAACATGCCTAGGTTCCGTTCGTCCACGTTTGATGTTGGCAGTTTTAAATATGCAGCAGAAATCGGTCCTCAAACCCAAACAAACAAAAACAAAATGAACATAAACATAAACAAACTCAACTCAACCTTTAGCATTTATCAGGATAAAAACTTCAGAGAATGGAAACACGCAACTGAAGGTAATTATAAGCACATAATTTAATTTGTTGACATATCGAGAGTTCTACCTCAGTACCTGCTGATGAACAAAGGAATCGATGGGTCACTGCACTGACCTCTCTTCAATGATGAATAGATTTATTAGTTTCGAGTAGTATGTATCAAAGATATCGAAGTTCCTAGATTATGGTATCCCGCGGGCTATTGTGGAATACTCTTTTCCATTCCGTTATTCTACGAGGTCATGGGTCATGCAGCAGCAAAATATAGAGGCCTACATACTTATACGTAGCAGGTCTTTACTGTGACCTTAAGCTTGGCATGACATGACATCTTGCATGTCGCGAGACTGTAGATGGCGTGATAAGCAGGGGTCCAAACGGGCACTTCAAGCAATCACCAAGTCTAGCAGTGTTCGCTTTTGTGTATTTTCTTTGACAGTGAATTGTGTTAAAAGATAGTGTAGATGACAAACTATATCTTTAAAAAAGCAACACTACTATATATATATATATATATATATATATATATATATATATATATATATATATATATATATATATATATATATATATATATATATATATATATATATATATATCCCAAAATCAAACTATATCTTTCAGTCACCGAGCTAAACAAAATACTGATACGACATGTACGTTGACACCCCCTGTCAACAACATTATCCAGCAGACGCATTATGTGTACAAGAATGAAGGTTGTCCCGATCGCTGTGTTATTATATTTTGGTTGTTTATGTGTGTTTTGTTCCTCGGATAATCATGCTGATGACAACCAAGGATTTAATATTGTCGATGAACAGATGGGTGATTTGGTATTTTCTACCAATGCCTCCATAAAAGGTACGACTTGCTTTACGAATACCACATGTGGACCAGTCGAGGGTCGTGTCAGCAAAGGGGTCTATGTCTTCAAAGGTATCCCCTTTGCTACGCCCCCAGTCGGGGAGCGTCGCTGGAAACCTCCAGTTTCTCTCAAGAAAAGCGATAGTTGCTGGAATGGTACATTGAAAGCTTTGGAATTCGGTCCCTACTGTATGCAAGAACATCCCGTAATGGGTGTGATCGGAGATGAAGATTGTCTGCATTTGAACGTATATACGCCATCGCTAGATCCATCTGCAAATCTTCCAGTTATGGTATGGATTCATGGTGGATATCTCATGTTTTCTAGTAACCATGACGTTGACTACTACCCTGACGAAAGAACTGTGCACGACACAGGTATGGTGTACGTGAATTTGAATTATAGACTAAATGGATTCGGATTTCTGGCTCTTGACATACTTTCAAAGCAATCGGAGACCCGTACATCGGGAAATTATGGATTCATGGACCAAATCCTTGGCCTAGAATGGGTACGAGATAACATTAAAAACTTTGGCGGCAACCCCGATCTGGTGACTGTATTCGGTCAAAGTTCGGGTGGATCTTCAGTCTGGGCCCTATTAGTATCTCCCCTAGCCAAAGGTCTATTTCACAGAGCGTGGATGAGCAGCGCATCTCCTTTATATGAAATAACTCTAGAACAAGCTTCGAAAGACAATCTTGTATTCCTGGAGCGATCCAATTGCAGTGACATTGAGTGTATCTATGCTCTTACACCTGAACAAGTTATCAAGGCCAACCCAACTGATGTGTATCCAATGTGGGGATCACCCGATTCATGTGACCTGCCTACGAAAGGTGACAAAGATGGTGCTATCTGTATAGTGGATGGTATTGTTGTACCAGATGCCCCTCTTAACATATGGAAAGAAGGGGGTGGAAATGACGTTCCACTATTAATAGGTATTACAGCGAATATTAATATCTACTTGTATTTGGGATTTTTAGTAGGGAAAGTGACGCCACGTTTCTTAAAAGAAATTCGGATTTTTGTGTCGAAAACTAACCAATTGAAGATTAGCGATAATACCCGGTATTCTATGAAGTACCCCCTCTCCCACCGGCACATGTATACAGTATGGGAAAGCATTTTGCAATTTAGTTCAAGCGTATTTGCAATATATATTGAGGTATGGACAGAAAAAAAATTTTGAACCGTACTATAGTATATATATTCTATACTATACCAGTCAGGGTATCTTTTCAGAAAGGAATGGGAATTTCTTGTTTGCACCTTGGGACTAGTACCTTTTGTGACTCAGCACGAGACGGCTTTGGAATTAGGTCAATGACATCATAAGATTTGAAATTATTGGTACTCAGTCACTTGTATTCTATTAATTGTGTTATCTTATGGGGTATCATTTCATCACAGGCAACACTGCTCAAGAAGTCGACTTCTTACCCAAAGACTTCAATTTGAATTTATGGACATGGGAACACTACAGGAACCATGTATCAGGTATGTAACACCACCAGACAGCTGCAAGCACTGAATTCAGAATATATATATATATATATATATATATATATATATATATATATATATATATATATATATATATATATATATATATATATATATATATATATATATATATATATATATATATATGTATGTGTGTGTGTGTGTGTGTGTGTGTGTGTGTGTGTGTGTGTGTGTGTGTGTGTGTGTATGTGTGTATGTGTGCGTGTGTGTGTGTCTGTCTGTCTGTCTATCTGTCTGTCTTTCTGTATGTCTGTCTGTGTGTGCGTGTGTGCGTGCGCGCACGCACGTGTGTATGTATGTATGTATGTATGTATGTATGTATGTATGTATGTATGTATGTATGTATGCATGCATGCATGCATGCATGCATGCATGCATGCATGGATGGATGGATGGATGGATGTGTGTGTGTGTGTGTGTGTGTGTGTGTGTGTGTGTGTGTGTGTGTATGTATGTATGTATGTATGTATGTATGTATGTATGTGTATTTTATTTTATATATATTATATAATATATTGCTATTAAGTTGGGATTTCTACTTATATCTTGCCTTTAACCTTTGTAAATGAATATTTGTTGCAACGTTAGGACTATACTTTTTGATCAGGACTGTTTTACTCGTTACTTTTGCACATATATATATATATATATATATATATATATATATATATATATATATATATATATATATATATATATATATATATATATATATATATATATATCTGAGTTGTCTGATGATCGCACTATGCGTGAAACTCCGAGTTACAACCAAGAAAGAGTACCAGAACTACCAAAACTACTGCGCTCTGCCACTGCGGTATAGAGCACTGTCTTAGCAGATTGATAGTCACCGAGTTATATATATTATATATATACACACACACACACACATACACATACATACACACACACACACACACACACACACACACATATATATATATATATCGCTACGAAAAAGAAGTATAGAATGAAGAAGAAGGGAGTAAGTAATGAAGGAAGTAATATTTTCGTTTACTGTACATATACAGCAGTTATATAATAATCATTTCCATTGCAGGACAACTGGATACATTTGGGAAGAATGTGACGTCACAGGTCATGGCTCTTTACCCATACGATGAGGCGAAGGATACCCCAGAATTGCTTCTCACCACATTAACTAGTGACCTCCGAACCATCTGTGGGAATAACATCATTGCTGTCACCGCAGCAGAGCTTCTCAACTCACCGGTTTATCGTTATGTTACAACTGCCGCACCCTCGACGCCATTTTCATTTTTTGGGCTGCCATGGGCACCAAGGTATTCATTCCACATGTATGATACGTTCGCATTCTTTGGTTTACTTCCACATTTTATTCCTAACCTACAAGGAAAGGATATGCAGTTTCAAAAACTCATGCAAAAAGCAATAACATATTTTGCATTAGAGGGCAATATGCCTCCAGAGATGAAATGGCCTACAATGCCCACTGGAACAGCCGTTATTGATAACATTGTTACTGTAGAGAAATTATACCATAGTGAAGAATGTAAGTTCTGGATAGATAATGGATTTTATGAATATTCCTGGGTTAATTGACAATTTGATGTTTGATTTATACAAATAATCGAATTCCGGCCTGTTTTACCAATGCCACAAAACTACCGCAGACATGATTTGCATAATTTGACCTGACCTGTGGGATTTGCTATAAGTTGAAAATAACATGCATATATTAAACATTGTTTTTGTTTGTAATTTACATTGAATGTATTTAGTTATAAACAGTGGACTTGTTGTATACGGTTTCAAATACGAAAACATAATGAAGTTGATTATTAATTTACAAAATCTAAACTAAATTCCCAATACTCCCATTGAGAGCCTCGGAGAGAGAGAGAGAGAGAGAGAGAGAGAGAGAGAGAGAGAGAGAGAGAGAGAGAGAGAGAGAGAGAGAGAGAGAGAGAGAGAGAGAGTGTGTGTGTGTGTGTGTGTGTGAGGGGGGGAGGGAGAGAGAGAGAGAGAGAGAAAGAGAGAGAGAGAGTGGGAGAGAGTGAGAGTGAGAGAGAGTGAGTGAGAGAGCGTGAGAGAGAGAGTACCTACAATGGCAAACATATGTTACAAGTGATTGTATTTTTTTGTAATTTATTGAATAAAAAAAGATAGGTTGGTTCTCTTTATGTTTCCAAGGAGAAAACATTGTAAAGTTGTTTAACAAACGATAAATCCAAAAGCAAATGTCAAGTTTTCATCCATATGACAAATCTTTTAATAGTTTAAAATAAATTTTTATTATACGAACGAGAACATGCTATTTACACATTTTTTTAATTTTTGTAATATATTGAGTTACAAACAATGTGAATGATGTCTGCAGTTGTATATATGTAGCAGAAATCCGTCCTCAAACCCAAACAAACAAACAAACAAACAAATTTAACAGACAGACAGACAGACAGACAGACAGACAGACAGACAGACAGACAGACAGACAGACAGACAGACAGACAGACAGACAGACAGACAGACAGACAGACAGACAGACAGACAAACAAACAAACAAACAAACAAAACCAAAATGAACATAAACATAAACAAACTCAACTCAACCTTTTACCTTTCATCAGGGTAAGGGAGCGATCAGTTTTTACGGCCGGGGGTGGGCCGGCGACTTTTTGTTCATGTTGTACTTAAAAATAGTGACCCCCCTGCAATTCATCCACAAAACAATCCACCCCCCCCCCCTCTGACAAATAAAAAAACACTGTTGACAGGAAACACTCTTTTTGTTCTTGCAAAAGACACTCTATTCTCAAAGCATAATACTGCACACTACATAGTTAATTTTACATGTTACATTTTCAGTAATTTTAAGTGTATCTGGTAAATTGCTAACCAAAATCCATTGTTTCACATGTATAAAGCTCTTTAGATAGGAACCCTATGAGAAGTATGATTGTCTGTTCACGGACATACAAAATATTCATGGTTTAGTAACCAAAAGTTCTAGGATATCTCTTAGATTGAGTGAACTATTCATATTATTGATTAATTCAGCTAATTATCAAGTACAATATTATAAATGGAGTTAATATACTTGTAAACCCATGTCAATAACTGTCACACATACATAATGATGTACTTGCATCATATAATGAATTGTTTACATCATATAAAGATATGTTAACATCATATATAGTCAATATACACTTGTTTGTCCTGTTCATAATTGTTCAGTTTAATCATGGCACTGACTCAAACACCACCCCCACCCCCCATTCATTGACCATACTGCTAATTTTAACCAAAATATTTTTGAAAGGTTTTGAATAATGAAATGTGATAAATGTCATTGGTTTCAAAATAGAAATTAAAAAATGTCATAAAAATGTTTTCTGTACTACAGCTGTTTCTAAACGAGATTACTAATTCAATTCACTTACTATTGGCTATGTTGTCCAGTATATTGCTGGCAACATGATAGCCTTGAAAATAAATACATTCTAATACCAAGGAAATGTAATGTTATGATCTGCTGAGAAAATGTTACTCGCAGTATACAGTCACTCAATGTGGATACTAGATATTCCAGGGGAGATGTAAAATCTAATTTTCCTCCTAACTTTGCACCATGTCAGTACTATAGAAGTCCTGGCTACTAGATCATCATCAAACAAATCTGTCTTTAAAACTTTGTTTATCAGTCATTCACATAATAAGTATTCTCAGAGAATCCGATTAATGTTGTGTTCACCTTGGAATATATTTCTTTCTTGGTAGTTTATGGTGTAAAACAATAGCAAAACAAAAGGGGGTTTCACATGTAGCCTGGTAACATGTATTAAACTTGCTGATGGTCACAGGTATCAGAGAAGAAGTGAAACACAAACACAGAAAAGTAATTTTTGATAAGACATGTAGTTCGTACAATAGCTATGCCAAGTAACAGTTCAATAGTTTGTATATGTATGATAAATCAACACATTAGGGTTGAGATCAGTAGGTAAAAAATCTTATTCTTTTAGTAAAGCCACAGAACCCCTTCCCCATCCCCTTCTAACTAAATTGGTAAAATTGTTGTACACAGCACAATCAATTTCAAATCAGTATGTAGTATTATGTAGTGCTATGAATACAAAGCCAGTATGTAGTGAGGAAAAATAGCTCTTTTATATGCAAAATAAATGTATTTTAGTGTCATGCATAACAACGTTGTATCGATTATGTCGACGTTTCATGAATTATGGATTCCCGAGGGCTATTGTGGCATACTCCTTTCAGTCAATTATTCTACGAGAGCAGAGGTCATTCAGTAGCAAAACATAGTGACCTACATACGTAGCATGAAATGACATCTTGCATATCACGAGACTGTAACGTAGATAGCGTGATAAGCAGGGGTCCTAACTGACACTCCGAGCATTTACCAAATCAAGCAGTGTCCGCTTTTATGTGTTTTCTTTGACAGTGAATTACGTTAAATGATAGTGTAGATGACAAACTCTATCTTTAAAGAAGCAATACTGCGATATATACACATCCCAAAATCAAACTATATCTTTCAGTCACCGAGCAAAACAAACTACTGATACGACATGTACGTTGACACCCCCTGTCAACGACATTTACCAATAGACATATATGTATACAAGAATGAAGGTTGTCACAATCGCTGTGTTATTATATTGCTGTTGTTTATGTGTCGTTTGTTCCTCGGATAATCATGCTGATGACAACCAAGGAATCAATATTGTCGATGAACAGATGAGTGATTTGGTATTTTCTACCAATGCCTCCATAAAAGTTACAGATTGTTTTACGAATACCACATGTGGACCAGTCGAGGGTCGTGTCAGCAAAGGGGTCTATGTCTTCAAAGGTATCCCCTTTGCTACGCCCCCAGTCGGAGAGCGTCGCTGGAAACCTCCAGTCTCTCTCAAGAAAAGTGGTAGTTGTTGGAATGGTACACTGAAAGCTTTGGAGTTCGGTCCTTACTGTATGCAAGAACACCCGGTAATGGGTGTGATCGGCAATGAAGATTGTCTGCATTTGAACGTATATACGCCATCGCTAGACCCATCTGCAAATCTTCCAGTAATGGTATGGATTCATGGTGGTGGCCTTATGTATTTTAGTAACCACGACGTTGACTACTACCCCGACGAAAGAACTGTACACGACACAGGCATGGTGTACGTAAATTTGAATTACAGACTAAATGGTTTCGGATTTCTGGCTCTTAACATACTTTCAAAGCAATCGGAGACCCGAACATCGGGAAATTATGGATTCATGGACCAAATCCTTGGCCTAGAATGGGTACGAGATAACATTAAAAACTTTGGCGGCAACCCCGATCTGGTGACTGTATTCGGTCAAAGTTCAGGTGGAACGTCAGTCTGGGCCCTATTAGTATCTCCCCTAGCGAAAGGTCTATTTCACAGAGCATGGATGACTAGCGCATCTCCTTTATATGAAATAACTCTAGAACAAGCTTCGAAAGACAATCTTGTATTCCTGGAGCGATCCAATTGCAGTGACATTGAGTGTATCTATGCTCTTACACCTGAACAAGTGATCAAGGCAAATCCAACTGATGTGTATCCAATGTGGGGATCATTCGATTGGTGTGATTTGCCTATGAAAGGCGAAAAAGATGGTGCTATCTGTATAGTGGATGGTATTGTTGTACCAGATGCCCCTCTTAATATATGGAAAGAAGGGGGTGGAAATGACGTCCCACTATTAATAGGTATGGTCACATGAATATTTCCCATTTACTTGCATTGAAAATGGAATTCTCAACTTCACATTTAATACCATATTGAAGCCTGCCTTTTTTTCTAAGGATTTCCTACAGGCGTCACAATAGTATTACCCAGATTCGAAACGTGTAAACCCATTATAGGTAAATTTATATATGGTGAAACCAGGACCCTTGATTTTCATTGTAATCATTACCGAGTTACTTGGTAACGCTTACACCCCATCAACAACAAGAAATAATGGGGAAAACTGACTATGCCTTAATATTGAAAACAGGTTTGTTTGTTTATTAAACGTGTGGTAAACTCAAAAATTGTTTAGTGCGAAAGGGGGTTGGGGTGTAGGGGTTACAAGAAAAAATGGTCTGATGTCGCATTTTTGAAATGTAAAGAATCATTAATAATCCCATACTTTTTCCTCTAGGAGTAATAACCTTTCCCTGAATCTTTACACATATAGAAAATTTCCGAAGGGTGAGAGGCCATAAACTAGTTAAAAATTAACTATTTTTCTAGATTATTGTATCATAATTGTAAACTGATAAACAGGACAGCTGACTAACCAATACTACTGTTACATGGAGAGTTCCACTTCATTTCTGTCTAGTATTGTGACAATATTGACTGAGTTCTTGAAATGTTATGTAGTGGTTTATTAATCATTAATTGTATGGTGAACACAAATACCAATTTGATAATGGGGCAGTGTGTGCATCAAACTTACTATATCCAAAATGATTCGAAACAAATCTTTTTTCCCCCCACAAGTATGATCTTCCTAAGATGCGTTTTTCATTGCACTTCCTCAGACTTCATGGACATACGAAATGTGCTGAAAAATAAAAGGGACCATATTGAGCGCAACCTATAAACAATTCCAGTAAATTTGCACATTTGGTCTTTACCCCAGTCAATATGTGCTTTCCACGTTAAATTATCATCTAAAAGTATTCTAATGAAAGATGTACAGCCAGTTGCATTCACAACTATGATTTCCAGAGTTGTAAAGCCCTCGACTTCTTTTCTGTTTTGACTACTTCTGATAGTCATATGTTCAATTAAATTTACATTGGTAGTCAGTCAAAGTCTGTTTGAATCACGCCATTTGCTGGCCATATATTCAGAATTGGCTTGACTATAGGAGTGGCACTTTGCAATTTAGTGTAAAGCGTTCATGGTTTTTGAAACATTATATTTGAAACCCATAATGCATGTACTAAGGATTTCAACCGACATAGTATTTGGGTATAGTTTCGAAAGAATTTCCTTCCATCTTTCATGCTATGTGAATTGGAAAAATGAGTCAAAGACGGCAACATTGAGAAGGATAATTGGTAATGTTTCCTTGCATCATCTAACTAGGTATTATTCTATCACAGGCAACACTGCTCAAGAAGTTGACTTTTTACCCAAAGACATCAATTTGAAATCATGGACATGGGAACACTACAGGAACTATGTATCAGGTATGTAACACCACAAAACAATTGCAAGCAAATTAAGAACAGAGAGAGAGAGAGAGAGAGAGAGAGAGAGAGAGAGAGAGAGAGAGAGAGAGAGAGAGAGAGAGAGAGAGAGAGAGAGAGAGAGAGAGAGAGAGAGAGAGAATGCAGAAGTGTGAAATTAATGAAGAAAGTATCATTCGACTAATTAGGTTGTGCAGCAGTACTAATCACAATAGAATATTCCCATTGCAGGCAAACTTGATACATTTTCCAAAAATGTGACGTCACAGGTCATGGCTCTTTACCCATACGATGAGGCAAAGGATACCCCAGAATTGCTTCTCACCACATTAACTAGCGACCTCCGAACCAACTGTGGGAATGACATCATTGCTGTCACCGCAGCAGAGTTTCTCAAATCACCGGTTTATCGTTATGTTACAACTGCTGCACCGTCAACACCATTTTCAACTTTTGGGTTTCCATGGGCACCAAGGTATTCATTCCACATGTATGATACGTTCGCATTCTTTGGTTTACTTCCACATCTTATTTCTGACCCACAGGAAAAGGATATGCAGTTTCAAAAACTCATGCAAAAAGCAATAACATATTTTGCATTAGAGGGCAATATGCCTCCAGAGATGAAATGGCCTACAATGCCCACTGGAACAGCCGTTATTGATAACATTATTACTGTAGAGAAATTATACCACAGTGAAGAATGTAAGTTCTGGACAGATAATGGATTTTATGCATATTCCTGGGTTAATTGATATTTTGATGTTTGAGTAATACAAATAACCGAATTCCGGCTTGTTTTACCAATGCTACAGAACTACCGCAGACATGATTAGCATAATTTGACTTGACCTGTGGGATTCGCTATAAGTTGAAAATAAAATGCACATATTAAACACTTTTTTTGCTTGTAATTTACATTGGATGTATTTAGTTATAAACAGTGGACTTGTTGTTTATTATTAATTAACAAAATCTAAACTAAATTCCCAAAGCTACCATTAAGAGAGAGAGAGAGAGAGAGAGAGAGAGAGAGAGAGAGTGAGAGTGAGAGATAGAGAGTGAGTGAGTGAGAGAGTGAGTGAGTGAGTGAGTGAGTGAGTGAGAGAACGTGAGAGAGGGTGAGAGAGTACCTACAATGGCAAACATATGTTATAAGTGATTGTATTTTTTTTGTAATTTGTTGAATAAAAAAGATATGTTGCTTCTCTTTATGTTTCCAAGGAGAAAACATTGTAAAGTTGTTTAACAAACGATAAATCCAAAAGCAAATGTCAAGTTTTCATCCATATGACAAATCTTTTAAAAGTTTAAAAGAAATTTTTATTATACGAACGAGAACATACTATTTTCACAATTTTTTAATTTTTGTAATATATTGAGTCACAAATAATGTGAATGCTTTGATGTCTGCAGTTGTATATATGCAGCAGAAATCCGACCTCAAACCAAAATAAAACAAACAAACAAACAAACAAACAAACAAACAAACAAACAAACAAACCCAAAATGAACATAGACATAAACAAACTCAACTCAACCTTTATCATTTATCAGGGTAAGTACTTCATAGATGGAAACACTCAACTGAAGGTAAGCATATAATTAATTTGTTGACATATCGAGAGTTCTACCTGATGAACAAAGGAATCAGTGGGTCACTGACCTCTCTTCGGTGTCTATGTGATGAATAGATTTACAAGTCTCATGAATTATGGTATCCCGAGGGCTATTGTGGCATACTCCTTTCAGTCAATTATTCTACGAGGTCATAGGTCATTCAGTAGCAAAACATAGTGACCTACATACGTAGCATGAAATGACATCTTGCATATCACGAGACTGTAACGTAGATAGCGTGATAAGCAGGGGTCCTAACTGACACTCCGAGCATTTACCAAATCAAGCAGTGTCCGCTTTTTTGTGTTTTCTTCGACAGTGAATTGCGTTAAATGATAGTGTATATGACAAACTCTATCTTTAAAGAAGGAATACTGCGATATATACACATCCCAAAATCAAACTATATCTTTCAGTCACCGAGCAAAACAAACTACTGATACGACATGTACGTTGACACCCCCTGTCAACGACATTTACCAATAGATATATATGTGTACAAGAATGAAGATTGTCACAATCGTTGTGTTATTATATTGCTGTTGTTTATGTGTGTTTTGTTCCTCGGATAATCATGCTGATGACAACCAAGGAATCAATATTGTCGATGAACAGATGGGTGATTTGGTATTTTCTACCAATGCCTCCATAAAAGGTACAGTTTGCTTTACGAATTCTTCTTGTGGACCAGTCGAGGGTCGTGTCAGCAATGGGGTCTATGTCTTCAAAGGTATCCCCTTTGCTACGCCCCCAGTCGGAAAGCGTCGCTGGAAACCTCCAGTCTCTCTCAAGAAAAGCGACAGTTGTTGGAATGGTACACTGAAAGCTTTGAAATTCGGTCCTTACTGTATGCAAGAACATCCAGTAATGGGTGTGATCGGCGATGAAGATTGTCTGCATTTGAACGTATATACGCCATCTCTAGATCCATCTGCAAATCTTCCAGTTATGGTATGGATTCATGGTGGTAGCCTTGTGTTTCTTAGCAATCACGAAACTAACCTATACCCTGATGAAAGAACGGTGCGCGACACAGACATGGTGTACGTAAATTTGAATTACAGACTAAATGGATTCGGATTTCTGGCTCTTGACATACTTTCAAAGCAATCGGAGACCCGTACATCGGGAAATTATGGATTCATGGACCAAATCCTTGGCCTAGAATGGGTACGAGATAACATTAAAAACTTTGGCGGCAACCCCGATCTGGTGACTGTATTCGGTCAAAGTTCGGGTGGAACGTCAGTCTGGGCCCTATTAGTATCTCCCCTTGCGAAAGGTCTATTTCACAGAGCGTGGATGAGCAGCGCATCTCCTTTATATGAAATAACTCTAGAACAAGCTTCGAAAGACAATCTTGTATTCCTGGAGCGATCCAATTGCAGTGACATTGAGTGTATCTATGTTCTTACACCTGAACAAGTTATCAAGGCCAACCCAACTGATGTGTATCCAATGTGGGGATCACTCGATTGGTGTGATTTGCCTACGAAGGGCAAAAAAGATGGTGCTATCTGTATAGTGGATGGTATCGTTGTACCAGATGCCCCTCTTAACATATGGAAAGAAGGGGGTGGAAATGACGTTCCAATATTAATAGGTATGATCATATGAATATTTCCCATTTACTTGCATTGAGAACGGAATTCTCAACTTCACATTTAATACCATATTGAAGCCTGTCCTCTTTTCTAAGGGTTTCCTACAGGTGTCACAAACGTATTACCCAGATTCGAAACGTCTAGACCCATTATAAGTATATTTATGGTGAAACCAGGAGCCATGATTTTCATTGTAATCATTACCAAGTTAGTCTGCACTTCCTCAGACTTCACGGACATGCGAAATGTGCTGTAAAATAAAAGGGACCATATTGAGCGCAACCTGTAAACAATTCCAGTGAGAAATTTGCACATTTGGTCTTTACCCCAGTCAATATGTGCTTTCCACGTTAAATCACCATCTAAAAGTATTCCAATAACAGATGTACAACCAGTTGCTTGCAGAACCTTCATTTCCAGAGTTGTAAAGCCCTCGACTTCTTTTCTGTTTTGACTACTTCTGAAAGTCATATGTTCAATTAATGTACATTGGTAGTCAGCCAACGTCTGTTTGTATCACGCCATTTGTTCGCCATATATTCAGAATTGGCTTAACTATGGGAGTACTACTTTGCAATTTAGTGTAAAATGTTCGTGGTTTGTGAAACATTATATTTTAAACCCATAATGTATATACTAAGGATTTCAAACGATATACTATTTGGATTATTCTATCATAGGTAACACTGCTCAAGAAGTCGACTTCTTACCCAAAGACTTCAATTTGAATTCATGGACATGGGAACACTACAGGAACCATGTATCAGGTATGTAACACCACCACAAGATAATTGCAAGCAAGTTAAGAGCAGAGAGAGAGAGAGAGAGAGAGAGAGAGAGAGAGAGAGAGAGAGAGAGAGAGAGAGAGAGAGAGAGAGAGAGAGAGAGAGAGAGAGAGAGAGAGAGAGAGGGGGGGGAATGCAGAAGTGGGAACATAATGAAGAAAGTATCATTCGATTAATTAGGCTGTGCAGCAGTAATAATCACAATAGAATATTCCCATTGCAGGAAAACTTGATACATTTGGCAAAAATGTGACATCACAGGTCATGGCTCTTTACCCATACGATGAGGCGAAGGATACCCCAGAATTGCTTCTCACCACATTAACTAGTGACCTCCGAACCAACTGTGGGAATGACATCATCGCTGTTACCGCAGCAGAGTTTCTCAACTCACCGGTTTATCGTTATATTACAACTGCTGCACCCTCAACACCATTTTCTTCTTTTGGGTTTCCATGGACACCACGGTATTCATTCCACATATATGATACGTTCGCATTCTTTGGTTTACTTCCACATCTGATTTCTGACCCACAAGAAAAGGATATGCAGTTTCAAAAACTCATGCAAAAAGCAATCACTATTTTTGCCACAGAGGGCACTATGCCTACAGAGATGAAATGGCCCGCAATCCCGACAGGAGTAGCCGTCATTGATAACATTGTTACTGTAGAGAAATTATACCACGGTGAACAGTGTAAGTTTTGGATAGATAATGGATTTTATGAATATTCATGGGTTAATTGATAATTTGATTTCATTTATCAAAATGAATCCAAACTTCAGCCACTGGCAAGCTTTGTACTGAGAGATCTAAATGTCACAATTTTCTTGTACAGACTTAGATATCCGTACTTGACTTGTAGAAGTCACTAAAAGCCCATGTGTATATATACAATCACTTTTGAGTGCCAATATCCTTGTACATTCGATATTCAATAGCAAAGCATTCTACGACTGCAAAACTGACATTCTATCAGGGGTAATTAACAGTCCGTTTGCAGAGCCAGGGGTTCAACAATCTTAGATATATTGTCTCACATACAGTACTCTAGCTAAAGGGTTAGTTCAAAAATTAACATTAATTATAAAAACTTACAACTACTATTTCAATAGACGTCAATATCTCGTAATCAAAGAGTTTTGTACACCATAATATATTTCGAAATATATAGGGCTTTCAGAATAGTAACGGACAGACGGAGGGACAGACAGACAGACAGATAGATAGATAGACAAATACACACACACACACACACACACACATATATATATATATATATATATATATATATATATATATATATATATATATATATATATATATATATATATATATATATATATATATATATATATATATATATATATATATAGGGTCTGCAAAACTGATAGAGCCAGTCACATAGCACATGAAATGTATGATCAACCAAGACTTCACAAGCTTCAGCTTTTGCTATACTCGTCAAATGATGACGTCCTTAGTATTTATGCAAATTTGTTTTCAAACGTTCAAGACTTTGCACATAAGATAACTTCTAGTTTCTTTACCTATCGAACACCAATCTGTAAATCCATGAAAATTCATGTTTTGTATTTGTTTTGTTTATATGGCATTGCAACCTATGGACTGGAGGTCTTGGACCACAATAAACATATTATATACAATACTTTGATTTTAATGAACCAATTAATTTTAAAATGCATAGATCGTCAACGTTGGTAGAGGGTCTGTGGTCAATGCAATGTGACTGTCGTCAACTTGATATGCAAATTAAACAGACGTATTCACTATATTTCTGTCGGCTGTGTGAAAGACAATGTCGGCTTTCAAATGTTCCATTTTGGTTATCCATCCCCACCCCCACCCCACCCCCAAAATACTTAAAATTGGCGACATTTTATGCGTCAAAAGAAAAGTCAGACGCTGCAATTCTAAAAACTTCTTAATCTTTGCATAATTTACAATACACGATGACGCACAGAATAATGAAATATTAAACACTCCCATCTCTCTTTGATCATGGTCTACAACTGCTAGCTGTTATCAAATTTTCACCAGAAACCCCATGTTGTATCAATCTTATATAAACGTTTCGTGAACCGGAATCGGAACCTTTTTAAAATGTCAACGTCACACGCACAAATTGACAAAAGGGGATTCATAAAGAACATGTTTGTAATGTATAGAGTGGTGTCTATCTTAACCTCATAACTGTTAAACATGTCTGGTAAATACACTTTTAAGTAACCAAACATTCTCTACTAGTATCTCCTGCCGACCGTAAATTATACATTGCCACCTGAAAAATTGATTCACATTGTCGTTGTCCACTCAGCGTTGCTACGCAATCAATAACGAGAACAAAGCCGACCAATCAACATCTTCGATACACCCGGCCAGCCTTTTGTTTCTTGAGAATTTCACTTGCGCAGGGCTGGACAGTCTTTTAATTTCTTTTGTCCGAATGTCTTTAAATATAAATTGGGACTTAGAGCGTCATGTTCCATCACGTGATACTGAGACAATGGTTTCACGAATATAGCGGTTTCCCGTTATATCTCGAGTACCTAGGTCACGTGACAAGGTTGATGTCAAGAATATACGCGGACTTTCTCGCGTGGATGGTGACACTATTCAGGGTTTGCAAGCTTGAAGAGTTTCTTGGACTTATATGGTTTATCACCTCTTAATTTATTGTGATTCCGAGTTTATATGAAGAGTTCTTTTCCCAAACGTAAAACACCAACCATACTTGAGTCTACAGACGACCCGCGTTCTTTTCATCAAGGCCTGGAGGACACAAACGCGTTGTCAAAGGTAAACTTTAGCTTGACTTTTTTTCATAACTTTTAAGGACACGAAGTGATTAAATAAGATTGAAGAATATACTGGAATGTTTCACTTTTATTACCCAGTCTGTTGTAATTTCCTGTGTGTATTTATGTCCATGCTTTTATTTACCCAAGTTTCTGCTTTATCGATTTATGTTACATTATCCTAGTCTATGTTTAGAATTCGAGGCAAGCTTAGTACACACAATATTTTATTTGAAATATTTTGTAAATATCAGTTCGCGATCAACCTACGCAAGTTTTGATGTTTGAGATAGTAATGGTCGTAAAACGCATAGAAAAATAGTTTGTGTTGTGGACAAAACTTGGTCACTGTAGTACTGATGGTGGGTAACTATGGCCGACATCTTGATTTTATCGAAAATCGATCCCACCTTCTCTGTTTGAAAACAAAGTATTTGGAAGTTTGTAAAGAAATAGTTCCTATTCTGAAAGAAGTGAATTCTATATATGAATATATTTGCAAACATTAAAGTAATTTATGATTCCATTATAAGCATATCGTGGTGAAATTATTTAGATAAAAAACAAGCATATATACCGGATTCATCTGAGTTTTTTTTACTGATACCGTTAGTGCAGTAACAATGCAAAACGAACATACTTTCTTTGTTTAAAACTCTATCAGAGTTACTTCAAACAAGATATATACTGTCTGTACAAAAAAAACCAAGAATCAACGGTTTCTATATTTTGGTGCGCGCATTTTCAAGGTATAAATGAATATTTCACTTCCATTCAATTAAACAATGGATTGTTCACCGACTCGGAAAAATCCTGTCATTTCAAATCTACAGTTACTTCATCAAGAACAGTCTTACGAGAATCTAACGACATGTGTTTTTATTACAGAACGGGAAGGGGGAATTCACAAAATATATCTTAACCTTACAAAATGGCAGGAGATAAACACAGTATAAATGTACCGCTCTATGATCTTACATCCTCCGCGAAACGCTCTAGCTAGCTAGCACGAGGTTAAATTTATCATACAAGAAGGGGTAACCGTTCTGGCAAAGGGCCTAACTTCGAAACTGCTATGAGAAAAAGGCTAAAAGTTATTGTTTGCACTTGGCCATTAAGACCCTCTATAAAGTAAAATTTAAATCACGTTTTGCCCTCATTATCTGTCTTAATCTATGAAAAGGTTAGTGAGATTGGAAAAAAACCCACCCAAACCATCGGAAAAATATCACCACTTGAGAAATATGCCATGGTTTGAAAACGACAAAAAACACATGATAATTTTTTCGCTAGTCCCTATTGACTGACTGAACCATTATAATTCACGTTCTCACCTAGTAATCTTTCAGAATTGAAAAGCTGGCTTTCCGTGAGACCAAAAATCACACATGAACAAAATAAAATTATTGTAAAAAGTGAAGAATGATAAAATTGGCGTTAGACCATTTCAGCAGTACCCCAATGCAGTATGTTATTATACCATATCATAACAATATATACAAAGTACTAAACACAGCTGTGAATGAGAAAACCTGTTATTCTGACTGCGTTAAAACCTTCTGAGCATATACATATACAAACTTACAAAGCCATTTGTTATGTCAAATATTGATACATGTTTAGTAGGTGCCGTTATACTACATGTCTGTGGTTGTTCTTTGAAGTGTATTGGTCACGTGAGCTCTTTTAACCGTTGGCTACGTCACTTTGACGTTTTCAACTCACGACGTTTCAACGACTAACTACCACACTTATACATTTTCCTATCAATAAAATAAGACTTGATATCCTTCACCAGTTTTTCCTGGACACGACACGACATTGAATTCTATTTTGCATTTTATTATTTCACAGGGTTAACTATTCTTGTCCATTTCTTTTATTACAAATTGCGACCATCTTTTGAGAATAACTTTATCTTTAACTTTAAGTCGTACAAAAATAAAATTATATATATATATATATATATATATATATATATATATATATATATATATATATATATATATATATATTTTATCTTAGAAGTATCGTGTTATTCTATAAATAAAGTCCAAGAGTCCGAGAGACAAACGGTATAAAAAGTAATAGTTACGTAAAGGTGTATGATTGTCAATACCCGTTAGTCTTTTAATACCCTCATTAATTATTCAAAGCATTCACAAAACATGCATTGAAGTAGGCATCACGTACCTGTCGACAGTTTTCGATCTAAACAAGGTCAATTCGGTCGACGATCTTTTATAAATGGGATGGTGAGATTTTATGAATTTACTTAGAACAGTTTTACATTTTCACATTATGAATATTTCATATAGCAAACATAATGTATGCATATCATGTCTCAGTAGTAAACACGAAGTAGTTTTAACGAACTTTGTTTTAAGGACTTATAGCTAGGGGAAAACAAACACCGTACTCAAGTACTGAAGGGGAAAATATTTGCTGTGAATGTGTCAAATTGGAGTAACTATATATAACGCATAAATAACAAAGATCGGATATTGTGATTCCGAGTTTATATGAAGAGTTCTTTTTCCAAACGTAAAAATACCAACCATACTTGAGTTTACAGACTACCCGCGTTCTTTTCATCAAGGCCAGGAGGGCGCAAACACCATTCATGAAATCGAGAGAAATATGGTGTTTTTTTTGAAATTATCAATTACTATAAATGGAATCAATAATTGCTATTATTAGAACTTTTGTATTCAAATGTGGTGTTTCATAACGCCATATGGCATTTGGCTTTATGTAAACGTGAGATCTTGCATTGTACAACTATGAAATATCGAATCTTTCTGACTATGGACTGAAACGTTTGTCTACTTTGTGTACATTAACTCACTCTTTCAAACACCGACAAATCGCTTATTAGTCTAGTGCGGTTACAGAACCAGTACGACCAAAGTAGACTCGAAGTCATGAAACCTATATTTGATTTTCGTGTAGTTTTTCCCCTTCAGCTTTGTATATGTGAAAACTGTCTAATTGTAAGTTGTTCCTATTTGATTACATGAACGGCTACATTATATTGCTGGCCACCATTCAAAACATATGGCTGTGTAGTATTTCAATTATATATCAGACTAAGACATCACACCCTATTTTTTTATGTTTCTCATTAATTTTTCATAGCATCTAATTTTCCTCCTCTCTATCTTCTTTTTATTGGATTCCTGGTAAGATGCCCTTTCCCAACTTTTCTACACAATTGGCATGTTCTCAGTCCCGTCCCCTGCTTGAATAACTTCCATCATGAAAGAAAATTATACTCTGTTCCTGAACAAGTCATCGCCGCCGCCATAACTGTGGATAACTTTGACTGAGTCCAGAAACTTGCTTAACTTGCCATAGAGGAAGCTCAGTGTTCCATAAAATATTAAGGGCGGGCAAATTTTGTTTTTTAAATTTTGATGTCGGAGCTGACAGTTTGGGTCGGTTGGGTAATGAGAAACAGAAAAGAAAATAGGGCCACCCTTACAAATTCTATAATTTGGGACAACACGAATCCAGTAGTTTAAGTTACCTCATTTGTGACAGTCAGGTGAGATATGTTCGTGGTTCTATGTGAGAACGGTTTCATATAGGGTGGACGACAATGCTTACATCTTAGAGCACTGTATCTATAGTGGTCTGCTGGGTGCTTATGTATATTTCAAGAATACTTGGAGAAAATTTGGTAACAATGGCAATAACATAAATTTTTCCATTTCAATTTTCCACCAGACAAATTACCGAGCTGGATGAAGGAGTGAACATCAAACCTGACCAGAACATACATCGTGACCACCATTCAATGTAGCAGAAATGGCTTCTAGAGTTTAATGTCAATATATAGCTGGGGAAGCTTGTCAGTCAATAATACAGAATGGCCAAATCTGCCGTTGAAAAGTCTCCAAAGATAAATTCCGGGAAAAACCGGGAACTTATCATGGAACCAATGCCTGGAAAGAAGAACAGCTATGCAGTCATCGATTTGCTTGAAACTGTAACTAAACATTCCAAGGATTTCGGACCCAAGGAAAGGGTTTACCGTATTGCGGGAGAAGAAATCTGGGATAAGCTTAAAGATAGTTATGACACACGAAGATGTGCATCCGGGATTGCTTATCGTAAAACGTCGCCGAGACATCTCTCCGAACCAGTGCCAACGAGGCTCGGTCAAAGCGCCACGGGTACACGCCGCCGTAGTAAAAGTCTTGAACAATCAACATTTGATAGCCATTTTAAGCAGGGTAACTTGTTCGGAAATTTTGACCGTAGTGACTTGTCAATAGCGGGACTCAGTACGTCGTTTGTTCGGCCGAAGTTGATGAAGAGTAAGAATTTCTGTGGAACGTCGTCGTCTGCAGAACAACCCCTTTCTGTAAACGAACATAAAGTGTACATCAATATCAGCAATGCATGCACACCTCCGTCTTCGCAGAAAATCCTACAGAGGAGAAGCAGAAGTTTTAATGACTTCAAAACACTTGGAGAATACCTGCCAAATGAGGACGACAACATTGGAAATCCGTTAACAATAGTTTCGGGGACCCACGTCTATAAAATACCAAGCGCGCCATCATCGGCACGAATGCAGAGAATCAAGTCAGATTCGGATGTAGAATCGATGAAAATATCTCGAATTGCTTACCCAGCG